>NC_083878.1:76953089-77256119 GCF_032452875.1 Bos javanicus
TCATTTCCCCACCTTCTGGCTCTTTCTACTCTGTGTCTTCTGCTCTCATTCTCAAGGCAGTAAGAAACTGGGGTCTGAGTTGCGCTGTGGACAGACAAAAGACTTTCTGCAGCTTGCAGCATATTCTGTCCAGGGAAGCGGCACAGACTTCAGGTGCTTGGGGAAGCCATCTGTAGCTCTCGAGGCGATGAAACTGGGCTGAGAACGCAGTGTTTTCTGGCCGCTCTGCTTCCAGCTGGAAAGACCACTGAGGAAGCCGATCTCGCAGCACTTTCTGCAAAATTGCCTCCATCCATCCCATCTGGTGTTTTCCAGTGATGGAGGGCTGCCTGAAACATCCCTGAAACTGAGGAAAGAGCTGCCAGACGTCCCCCCAGAGAGGCGTGGGTGACTTGTGTGTTCCAGGTGAACCAGGAATTCTTGCTTCATGCCTGCCGTGAATGGGCAGGGGACCGGGCCTGAGCTGGGGCACAAATGTGAGCAGTCTGGGAGGGGAAACGGATGGACTGTCACATTTCTACCAGGAGAGGAGAAGCTGAAATGCACAGGGCTGCTTTTGAAGTATGCCAACCACACACCAAACTCTCCTCCAGAAATCACAAAACAAATCACAGCAACTTTTAGCTAAAAACTTGGATGTTATCGGACCGAGATGAAATAGCAATCTCAAAAGTGTACCAAAAAAAAAAAAAAAAAAGAAGCCTAATGATGCCGTGGAAAATGTTAAAGGGAAATGGAGGGGCACTAAGGGCTGAGAAAAGAAGGCAGCAAGGAAGCCAGGGAGAGGCTCTTGTCCTGGGTGGTACTGTCTGGGGAACAGGCGCCTTCATCTTCCCGTGTCCACGGTTTATCAAGGCACGTGGGGGAGCAGAGCAGAGGCACGGTGTGCTCTTTGTGTGTTTTTTCATCATTTTTTTTCCAGCGTGTTCCCATTGAACCAAAGCCTCCGTGTGGCACGCTGACAATGTCCTTTACCCTCCTTTCATCTGGCCTGTTCTCCAGACTTGTCATTATTTCTCAGGCCCCACGGGTTTGGGTCCCTTTCATCTTTTCTCAGAAATGATTATCTTCAGACCTGTTATGTGAAAAGCTATGACATAGCACATCATCCCCAAGCCCTTTCAAATGGACCTCCTTGAAAAATTCTTGTTAACACGAGACAGGGCCCTTCTGGATTAATGTTCGTTCTGAGTTATTATCACAAGATGAGTAGGAAGGAGCCTCCAGGAACACTTCCCTGTGGGACCCCAGAGAAAAAGAGGCAAGGAAAGATCTGAATGTGAAATTCCCATACATTCCAGCTTTTAAGCATTCTTAGAGAATAAATGCCCGTTTTTCTTTTTAGTAAATTATTTACATATAATCAACTTCTAATAATGACTGGGATGTCTTACACAAAAGACCTTGTTTGACACTAGGCACAGATCATCAGAAGGACAAAAACAGGAAAGGATATAAATAAATTTGCCAAAAATCTGAACTATGATAATAACAAAGCATTGAATGTAGCTTCCTGGTGGTCAAAGCAAAAACATTAGAGGATGCTAGGTATTAATAGGAACAAAAGCGTAACAGTTAATTAAGAGGGATGGATTTTTTTCCCCTTAGAAGTGAATTCTAAAATATGTTTCGAAATATTTAAGATATGTTTAGCTAGATAAGTGAGTACAGGAAGTGAACAGTCATAAGAATTATATGTATGTGTGTGTGTGTGTGTGGCTCAGAGAATAACTTATCACTTCAAACATATTATTCATACATTTGTGCATCTATGTAAATGTTCTTAAAACACAGTGGTGTCCACGTGGAGCAAATTATGTTTCAGAATTAGTATGAGAGATTTTTAAACACTTTTCTGTTCTTCCCATCTCCCAGAAAATTCTGATTCAGAGGGTATAAGCGTAAGGGATCCATTCTCAGGAATATGACTGAAATAAACCTTTCCCTTCTATCCCTCTCCCTGGTAGAGGATTCTTTCGAACAGCAGGGAGACTTGGAGAGAAGATGGCAATCAGTGGGGATAGCGTTGCTATTTCTTAAGCTGGGCAGGTGTGATTTGTGGGCTAGATCTGATTTTAGCTTTCTTAGAAGACTTTCAAATATAACCTATACCCTGGGTTTGTGTTGTCCCTTTAAGATGTGAAATCTAACTTCTACTTCATTGCCCTGACCACTAAATAATGATTTTTTTGTTTTTTGTTTTTCTTTTCTTTTCTTTTTTTTTAAATTTTATTTTATTTTTAAACTTTACATAATTGTATTAGTTTTGCCAAATATCAAAATGAATCCGCCACAGGTATACATGTTTTTGTTTTTCTGAGCTGTACATTGCTAGTTTGACTCAAAATATTCTTTTTTTTTTTTTTTTTAGAGAATCAAAGAGTAAAAGAGGTTTCTTGTTTTTTTAGAGGGTCCTTTAAGGTAAGTCTTCTTGGCTTAAGGTGATGCTCCACCCTATCCCTGCAGGCTTTCAAGTAGCTCTGCAAATCTAATCCTGGAACAGGGAACCCACAAGCAAAGGATGTGACAACAGCTAGAAATCTAATGACTGTCATTTATTGATGTTTACTGAAGGCCAAGAATATACACTTTCACCAACATCCCCTATACCACTGGTGTTATCATCTTCCTAGTGCTAGTGGTAAAGAGTCTGCATGCCAGTGCAGGAAATGCAAGAAACGTGGGTTCAATCCTTGGGTCAGGAATATTCCCTGGAGTTGGAAATGACACCCCAATTCAGTATTCTTGGCTGGAAAATTCCATGGGCAGGGGTGCCTGGTGGGCTACAATCCATGAGGTCGCAAAGAGTCAGACATGACTGAGCTCATTAGTCTCTCCATAGCCAACTAAACTAAGAAGGGAAGTGGCTTCCCATATAACATGCACCAAATAGATGAGAAAGCACACTTAAAACAGCCACAGATCCTCCTGGCCATGATTAGACTGAACTTGGGCTACTCCATGTACCTTTAAGAATCATGATCCACTCTATCCCCTTCACAATTTCACACCAGATAGAAGCTATTTTAGAAAGTACTTTAAAGCAAGGTCAAGAGCCTTATCGATTCTAAGCCCACATTCTAATATCCACACTGGTCATCAAAGAAAGTCAGGGTCCTATTCAGGGATTTCATTTCTCAACTTGAGACTATCTGTGGTTAAATTATAGGTTTGCTGCTAGAGAGGCATGGACCCTGAAGCCATGCTGTCCAAGTTCAGATCCTGCCCGGACACCCATTAGCCATATGTCTCTATCCAAGTTATTTAATGATATCTCTATGCCTCAGTTTCCTTTTCTATATAAAGACACAACTCTGGTGCCTATCTTAGAGGCTTCAACTTAGAGGCTGACTGCATTCTTAACAGGTACCGTGTTTAGAAAGTTCCCAGCATAGAATAAGTACTCAATAGAGTAAAGTTATCACAATTCTTAGTATTTTTTCCATTGAAATTAATCCATTTGTTACTTTCTTTGGACATCACAGTAGTCAGGTTTTTTTTTTTTTTTAACCTCTGTCAAGAACATGCATTTTATGGTGAACCAGTGAGTCCAGTGATTCCTGAGGCCACATCAGAGAGCCTCCTCCCAGGGGTCACAAAATGCAAACCTGTACCAAGCTACCTAGAAAAACTGTCATTTTATTTCTCCTCCAAGCATTGCTATGCCTTCTGCCTCATAACTCAGAGCAGCTGAATGAAGGGAATTTTTCTCTGGCTCAATCTCTCTCTTTCTCTCACTCTTCCAAACACACACACAGAATTTCTTAAGAGATTTTTTAATTTCCTTATCACAGCCTCTGTTTTTATGTTTCCTAATTTTAAATTTAAAAGACTACCTAAGCTGGGAATTGTTCTGTGATGTTGATTTATGAGACTAATGCAAAAAAGGACAGTCTTACCAATGCACGTATCTATTTGGCAAGGCAGGCGTGATTTATAAAAAGACAGTCTGGTGACACGCATATAAAGGCAGCTTTCATGTGGCAAGTATAAAGGCAAAAAGAAAACCTGATACTGGTGGAATGACAAACTCCTCTGCTATTTTCAGAGGAGTGTAAATGCCACCTTAGCTTCAGCTTCAAGTCCAGCTGTGGAGAGTGTGCGGTCTCAGATGGCACACCCAAGGTGAGCTTGGATTAATTGTCCTTGATCTCTGAAGCTCAGTTTCAGGTTAGGCTGGCCTGTTTTTGTCCAATCCCTGTTTATAGTGCTGTCATCCATAAAATTTTCACAACATCAATGAAGCTCTAATACATTTTATAGATTTTTTTTCATCTAGATGGTCCACCGGGGAGATAGTATATATAATAACAAGGTTCTTTTATTAATCCTTGAAGAATTTACTTCATGTTCTGTAAGGTGCATTCTATGAAAACTAGACTTGGGAAATTAGACAACATTCATTAGATTTTGGGGACTGTTTCCCAATGCTCTAGCCTCAGTCATTAATGCTTTGGTTGTACACGGAGGCTCCTGATGCCTTCTTTCAAGTAAGCTACCAGCTTCCTGGATAGCTCAGGTGGTAAAGAATCTGCCTGCAGTGTAGGAGACCTGGATTTGATACCTGGGTTGGGAAGATCCCCTGGAGCAGGGTTGGCAACCCACTCCAGCATTCTTGCCTGGAAATCCCCATGGACAGAGAAGCCTGATGGGTTACAGTCCATGGGGTTGCAAAGAGTCAGACAGAGCTGAGCAATAAAGCACATATATGTCACACCAGTAAAGAGTCCACTCTTCCATTTTCCCTGCCTGTAGCTGTTAAGTTATGCTCGGCGCTATACACTGAATGTTTCAGTTCAGTTCAGTTCAGTTCACACGCTCAGTCCTGTCCGACTATTTGCGACCGCATGAACCACAGCACTCCAGGCTTCCCTGTCCATGACCAACTCCTGGAGTCCACCCAAACCCATGTCCATTGAGTCGGTGATGCCATCCAACCATCACATCCTCTGTCATCCCCTTCTCCTCCTGCCTTCAGTCTTTCCCAACATCAGGGTCTTTTCCAATGAGTCAGTTCTTCACATCAGGTGGCCAAAGTATTGGAGTTTCAGCTTCAACATCAGTCCTTCCAATAAACACTCAGGGCTGATTTCCTTTAGGATGGACTGGTTGGATCTTCTTGCAGTCCAAGGGACTATCAAGAGTCTTCTCCAACACCACAATTCAAAAGAATCAATTCTTCAGGACTCAGCTTTTTTTATACTACAACTCTCACATCCATACATGACTACTGCAAACACTATAGCTTTGACTAGACAGATCTTTGTTGGCAAAGTAATGTCTGTTTTTTAATATGCTGTCTAGGTTGGTCATAACTTTCCTTCGAAGGAGTAAGTGTCTTAATTTCATGGCTGCAATCACCACCTGCAGTGATTTGGGGGCCCAGAAAAATAAAGTCAGCCACTGTTTCCACTGTTTCCCCATCTATTTGCCATGAAGTGACAGGACCGGATGCCATGATCATCGTTTTCTGAATGTTGAGCTTTAAGCCAACTTTTTCACTCTCCTCTTTCACTTTCATCAAGAGGCTCTTTAGTTCTTCTTCACTTTCTGCCATAAGGGTGGTGTCATCTGCATATCTAAGGTTATTGATATTTCTCCCGGCAATCTTGATTCCAGCTTGTGCTTCTTACAGCCCAGCGTTTCTCATGATGTACTCTGGATATAAGTTAAATAAGTAGGGTGACAATATACAGCCTTGACATACTCCTTTTCCTATTTGGAAGCAGTCTGTTGTTCCATGTCCAGTTCTAACTGTTGCTTCCTGACCTGCATATAGGTTTCTCAAGAGGCAGGTCAGGTGGTTTGGTATTCCCATCTCTTTCAGAATTTTCCACAGTTTATTGTGATCCACACTGTCAAAGTCTTTGGCATAGTCAATAAAGCAGAAATAGATATTTTTCTGGAACTCTCTTGCTTTTTTGATGATCCAATAGATGTTGGCAATTTGATCTCTGATTCTTCTGCCTTTTCTAAAACCAGCTTGAACATCAGGAAGTTCACGGTTCACATATTGCTGAAGCCTGGCTTGGAGAATTTTGAACATTACTTTACTAGTGTGTGAGATGAGTGCAATTGTGCAGTAGTTTGAGCATTCTTTGGCATTGCATTTCTTTTGGATTGGAATGAAAACTGACCTTTTCCAGTCCTGTGGCCACTGCTGAGTGTTCCAAATTTGCTGGCATATCGAGTGCAGCACTTTCACAGCATCATCTTTCAGGATTTGAAATAGCTCAACTGGAATTCTATCACCTCCAGTAGCTTTGTTTGTAGTGATGCTTTCTAAGGCCCACTTGACTTCACATTCTAGGATGTCTGGCTCTAGGTGAGTGATCACATCGCTGTGGTTATCTGGGTCATGGAGATATTTTTTGTACAATTCTTCTGTGTATTCTTGCCACTTCTTATTAATATCTTCTGCTTCTGTCAGGTCCATACCATTTCTGTCCTTTATTGAGCCCATTTTTGCATGAAATGTTCCCTTGGTATCTCTAATTTTCTTGAAGAGATCTCTAGTCTTTCCCATTCTATTGTTTGGAATACATTCTATTGTTTGGAATTCCTATCTATTGGAAGCAGGGCAAAGGCTAATAGATTTCTGCCAAGAGAACTCACTGGTCATAGCAAACACCCTCTTCCAACAACACAAGAGAAGACTCTACACATGGATATCACCAGATGGTCAACACGAAATCAGACTGATTATATTCTTTGCATCCAAAGATGGAGAAGCTCTATATAGTCAGCAAAAATAAGACTGGGAGCTGACTGTGGCTCAGATCATGAACTCCTTATTGCCAAATTCAGACTTAAATTGAAGAAAGTGGGGAAAACCACTAGACCATTCAGGTATGACCTAAGTCAAATCCCTCATGACTATACAGTGGAAATGGGAAATAGATTTAAGGGACTAGATCTGATAAGCAGAGTGCCTGATGAACTATGGGCAGAGGTTCATGACATTGTACAGGAGACAGGAATCAAGACCATCCCCAAGAAAAAGAAATGCAAAAAAGCAAAATGGCTCTCTGAGGAGGCCTTACAAATAGCTGTGAAAAGAAGAGAAGCGAAAAGCAAAGGAGAAAAGGAAAGATATATCCACTGAATGTTTGGGTCCCCTGAAAATTCATGTGTTGAGTTAACATTTGGTTATAACCACCATCCCAGCAGCTTATCAAAAGATGTTATTTCTTGCTCAGGCTACATGCTTGCAATGGGTCAGCTGAAGCTCTGTATTGTATCATCTTTACTCCTAGGACCTTGTTAATAGAATAACTTCTATCTTGAGTGGCAGAATGAAAAGGAATTATTGTAAACTCTGAAAGTATCTACTCAGGAGTGATATACAATTATATTTCTCTATTCAAAGCAAGTCCTATAGTATAATCCTCCTTGAAGGTGGGACACTGCTAGGAAGGAAAATGGAATTTTTTCAGTGATAGAGAATTTAAATTTTAGAAAATGATTGCTCAAAGTATAATGAAAACTCAAAGAAGCAGGAGTAAGGAGGTCACTGAATCATCCTAAAACCTGGTTTTTAGGGTAAAATGTGTGGTGGGCTGACTGGAAAGTTATTTTGTCACGAAGATAAACACTGGGCATGTCCAGAAAAGTCTAAAAAGAAGGAGGTACACTGTAGTTCCTGTTACCACACATCTTCACTGGGTTAACAGATCAAGAATTTTAGCAGAGCAGGAAAGAGATAATGACTGGTTTAAACTGTTAGACCCTCAGAGAATCTCCCTAAAATAGCTTTTGTAGAGGGAGGCAGATATCAATAAAATCCGAGCCTGTGCATTGCTTGAAGTCCACTCTTCCCCAGCCTGAGGGTCTGAAAGTACAGGATAACCTCCCTCTTGAGCAGGAAGCCGCCCTCCGTGGTGCGGGAGACATATGACTGGGAGAGGCGCCGACTGGGGGAAAATGTTTTGCAGTGAAGAGAAGCACTAGACATTCCCACATAGAACAGAATGCAATTTCCTTCCAAAAAAGGAAGGCAGGAGCTAAGCGTGAGGGAATGTGCACTGCAGAGAGAGAAGCACAGTAAGCACTGAGAAATGGAAAAGGAAAGAAACTGAGAAGCTGAAATGGAGAAAGGCACAGGGAATTTCAGTCAGGGTGAGAGCAGCCCGCAGAAGAACCGGCACATAGAAAGAAACCAAAGGGAAGGAGGATATATTTTTTTACTCACAAAGCTTAGTAGTGCTAAAAGGGGCTTAAGAGAAGTAGTAGGGAGATTAGCAGCCTTAATTTCTCAGTCCAACAACAAAAAAAATTAAATCCTTCTATGGCAGGCCCTATGCCAGATCCTGAGAATCGAAAGTTAAATAATGCACAGACCCTGACCCCTAGAAGCTCCTATTCTAGTAGAGGGTGACGGTTAATAAACAGGCAAATTCAATACAGGTACTGTGTGATTAAGTACAAATAGAAACTAAACTCAGGTGCTAACAGAACACAGGACCAGAGCACCTGAGGCAGACAGAGGACAGAAGTGGTGGAGGAAGATGAAGAAAGATGTTCCGGGAAGGCAGTGCTTGGCTATCATAATGTAGCTCTTAATAACTCCTGTGTTGGCAGGAGGATTCCTTACCACTGGCACCACATGGGAAACCCAGTGAAGAATTAATAAAACTTAACTCTACAGGGGAAGTTGGAAAAGTAGTACCTGGCAGGGCAAAGAGCAGATGTAAGTGCGTGGCTGTGACAAGAGCCATAAAATCTAAGGTCACATTCAGGGAACTCACAACAAGATGTTTTGTGTGGCTGCAGCCAATGGGATGAATGGGGAGCACTAGAGAATGCATCATAGATCAGGACCTTTTTGTACGCTCTGCCACAGATGAGGTTAATCCAAGACTTAATTTCTCTGGGTCTCGGTTTTATTTCTAATGAAAATGATGGTGTTGAAAGAAGCGCTAAAACCCCACTGACACCTGCCATTATAATAGGTCAAGGTCAAAGTTAAGAGTTTTCAGTGGAGAGCTAGATATTCGGCAGCACTTAATTCTTTTTTAAATGTATAAGAAGAGATGCTTTGTTTTGCTTTTTTACATTTTATTTTTATTATTTAACCACCAGTGTGTAGCATGTGGGATCTTAGTGTCCCGACCAGGGAGACATTGTTAGGAAGTGGGAAAAGATAGGAAGTTGGGAATCTGGTGTTGAGAAAAATACAGAAGGGGCTCCAATCAATGTAAGGGTAGCAGAGATAATAACGCCTAGAGAAGAGCCGGTGGGTGAGAAGGAACCAAGGTGAAGGAGAACGTATTTTTCACCCATAAAGTTCAGTAGTGCTTTTAGAATTGCAAATATGCATTTAAATTTAATAATACAATTATGGTATATTAAATGTCAAATGACTGTTACAGAAAAGCACTTAAAATTAATACATATGCATGAGATAAATCCTGTCTAGTTGTCAAGGTCTGAATTCAAAGTTATATAAGCCAGGATTTTGCACTGAATTTTCTTACAGCTTAAGGTGGCAAAGATCTATGAATTTCATTGGTATTTAACAAAGAAGCATGAGCAAAGCTTAGTTAGAACTGAGAGAAAAAGCAGGGCATCCAGGCAGTGAACTGCAAAGCCCAAATGCTATTCAAATCCAAAGTAAAATGAAAGGTGATCGTGGCAATCATCATTGCTGTCAACTCATCGTCGCTGTTGACAAACCACTGAGGTATCTAAGTCCTCATCACTATTGACTATCGAGGTACCTAAATGTAGCTGTGCATTCTCAAGGAATTCTCCCTTTTTTCTCTCCTTCCTTCCTTCCCCCCATCCATCCTACATTCCTTCTTTTCTATCTTTTGCTGAAAAATATACCACAATGCTAAATTTATCTGTGTAATTATTTTAGTTTTAATAACAAATATATGCTATTGCATAAACATATTATATGCAGGAAAGAACAGAATTTTCCTGTCACCATCTGTATCCCCCACCAATTCTCCTTTTCAAAAGTAAGTACTTTGTGTCCTTCTGAACCTTTAAGAAATCTTTCTCAACAAGTGTGTGGAATACTTCTAGAAGGTCATTTTGTTAAGAAGCAAATAATTGGCAGTAGGCAGACACAAGCACGCTTCCTATAGACGAACTCTGTGCAGAATGGGGCTCTGAAGGAGGGCTGCCATCTCCCTTTGACTGGGGGCAAATCTATTGAAAGTCTCTTTGCTCTTTAAATGTTGAAGTCAAACATGTGGTAAAGCATGGGAGACTGAACAAATGCATTTATCTTACCTTTCCCTGAAACACCAACACAGTCTCGGGAAAATGGATTTTTTAAAAGGCATAAACCCACAAAGACAAAGAAAGACAAAACAAGAGCAGCACAGCTTTAGAAAATGCAGGGCAAACAGACAGGAATAACTGACTAGCAGATGGTAAACACCTCCAATCTAAGACTGTCATAGGGAAAACTCAGCGCAGGCTGATTTAAACCAGAGAACCCAGAGAAGCTAAATGTTTAGGTACTAAATCGTTATAAAAACCAGGATATACTTGTGTTTTTAAATAGCAAAACTGGTTGAAAGTGTTGGGGGACTTATTGTTGTAGCAGACTGAACTAAAAAACAGTGTGAGAATTATCATAGAAGTTCCTCCCAGTCTGGCCTGATACCAGATAGGTTTGCAGCTCTGGTTTAGTTCTCCCCATTTATATTTGGAGTTCACAGAGAATTATCTTGTTGTTTAGTTTTCTTGTAAATGCTATTGATGGGTTTTGGTCTTACATTCTCAGTTTTTTGTTTCTAGAGGGGAATTTGCAGAGATTCAAAAATTATGTTATCGCCCCCTATTGCCCCAGAATCTTTTTTGTAGAGATTTTGATTTCTTAAAGATTATCCATGTGTAAACTAGTAGCTTAACATAACACTCACACATTAACTCCTAGTTTTATAGGTCAGAAATCTGACACAGAAGGGCTGGGATCTCTGCTTAGACTCTCACAACATGAAATCAAGGGCTGTATTTTCATATGGACACTCTTGGAGAAAATCCCTTTTAAACCCATTCTTTGGTTGGCATAACTCATTTGTGAGACCATCCCTACTTCCTTGCTGGTTGCTAGCCAGTGGTTTCTCTCAATCCCTGAATACCTCCTCTGTTCCTTCATACAAAGTCCCCTTATCACCTAATCTAAGGTAAACTGTACCACATATACAAAGGAAGAGAGTGGGAAATCTTGAAGGTCAGCTTAGAATTCTGCCCACCACAGACCCTCTTCTGCCTCTGAAACCAGTGGAAAAAGAAAATACAGGATATGTGGAATCTAGAAAAATGGTGTGTGAGTGAGTGAAAGTCGCTCAGTCATGTCCAACTCTTTGCGACCCCATGGACTGTAGCCCACTCGGCTCCTCTGTCCATGGGATTCTCCAGGTAAGAATATTGGAGTGGGATGTTCCCAAACCGGGGATCGAACTCAGCTCTCCTGTTTTATCTTCTCTTAGTTTTGCTTCCTTTTGGTCTTTACCCTACTGGGGTCTTTGGAAACTGCGCATATGTGTAACAGCATCTATCATACCTCTTCATTTTAGCTTAGGCCGGATTTGAAGAGCCAAAACAGGAAAACACTTAAGGAGACCTGAGACACTCACAGAAAAATACATTAGAGCTGCTGTTTCTTTTAGCTTTGCTTTCCTGCTCTTTATGATTTACCTTTTTAAAAAATGTGATCTGAAAAACGGCACAGATGAACTTGTTTGCAGGGGGAGAATAGAGACACAGAGGTAGAGAATGGACATGTGACATAAGGTGGGAGGTGTGGGGGGATCAACTGGGAGACTGGAATTGACATATATACAGTACCTTGTGTTAAACAAGTAGCTAGTGGGAACTTGTTGTACAGCGCAGGGGCTCAGCTTGGTGCTCTGTGATGACCTAGATGGGTGGGATGGGGGTGGGGTGAGGGGGAGGCCCAAGAGGGAAGGGATATATGTAAACATATGGGTGATTTGCTTTGTTGTTCAGCAGAAACTAACGCAACACTAAAAGGCAACTATACCTTAATAGAAAGATGGACAATAACAGGAGATTATTATGAAAATGACCACCTCAATTCTGATGAAGCTGACGAGAGAACTGGTAGGCCCAGAAACACTCCCTCACCAAATCAGACTATACTTTTCCCATCCCCAAAGCTATGTACAACTCCAGGCCTCCCTTGAAGCCAAAGATCCTAACACAATAAACATATTCCACGGAAGGAGAATAAATCAGACAGTAGATTCTCTGGAGCCAGGTATATCTGAGAGTCGGAGACCGACAAATAAAAACAAGAAACCAAGCACATTGAGACTGAATTATTCAAACTCATTTTTTTTTCAAAATCCACTAACTGGATAACATGCTTCTCTTGCCCAGAAGAAATGTGTAAGAGGCCAAAAGAGATTGTTTACTCCATGAGAAGTATGCTAACATGGAAACAGAAGACTAAGAAGATGTAATCTCCCACCTACCTTCAACTACTCATCACTTTTGTCTAATTGGCTCTTCTTTAGTCTCAGCTGAAATTGCCTTCTAGGCGATAAATTCCTGAACAATTTAGGTGAATTCCAAATATAATCATTGAGGCACATCACATTTTTTGTATAGTGTATATTCTGATAGAGCAAGCTATACATAGTTAAGCAATGGTTTCTCCCTTAAAAAGGCAATAGACAATTAAAAAAAAAAAAAAAAGCTTTATTATCTCCTAGTGGGAATAGGCAAGCCCATAAGTATCTAGAATGCAAAGTAAAATCATACATCTTGGTGGCTTAGATGGTAAAGAATCCTCCTGCAATGCGGGAGACCTAGGTTCAATCCCTGGGTTGGGAAGATCCCCTGGAGGAGAGCATGCTACCCACTCCACTATTCTTGCCTGGAGAATCCCCATGGACAGGGGAGACTGGCATGCTACAGTCCATGCTGTTGCAAAGAGTCAGACACGACTGAGTGACTAAGCACAGCACATAGCATGCAGTACAGAAGGGCTAACAAAGAGCTAAGGGACTGAGAGAGGGAGTGAGCACATTGGATTCAGGATGAGAATTGGTGGGGAGAGGGAGTGTAGGCAATATGAGAAATAGGAGTGCGTGGAGACAGAGATTGGCAAAAGGAGAAAGCAGTCTATGGAAAAAGATCACAAACAATGGGTTGGCGAATAAAAACTCCCCCCATCTAGTTCTAGAGGACTAGAAGGGAGCACTGAAATGCAGCCTGATAAGCTTCTTAACATGCCTGTTCTAAACCCCTTCTCCACTCATCTCCACCCTTCAAAGGGGCCATGAACCACAGCTCCCCTCTAGAGTTTAGAATTCCTCTTTCAAACCAATGTATTTTAAAATTTGAGGAAGCTTTTCATATTGAAGTGGAGGAAATATATTACAAGTCATTATGATAATAGTTCTTCTCTTTGGTTTACAAAGAACCACACAGACTTTACAACATGAAGATCATAGAAACTACCGTGCATTATTCTGTAGGGATCTCAAGCTCAGCATGACCCGAACTGAGCTCATTACTCATACTTTTCCATTCAAACTCACACATCCTCCTGTGTCCTCTATGTTGCTGCTATCAAATGCAACTAGTCCTACAAACTAGAAATCTAAGTCATTCTTCATTCTGAATCACCAATCAGTGAAGGAATCCTCTTTACTCAAACTCCAGAAACTTCGCTGTTTCTGCTCCCTATATTCATCTCCATGATCTTTTAATTGAGACCGTTAACATACTTAATTTAGATTACTAAAAATTATTTCCTAATTAATATTCTTACTTCCAGTCTTGCCAACTTTCTGGTCAATCCTTCCTTCAATTTGATGATAAGAACCTTTGCATAATAAAACAGATCAAATAATATCATGCTTAATATATAATTTTTAATATTCATCTATTTGGCTGTGCCAAATCTTAGTTGCAGCATGTGGCATCCAGTTCCCTGACCAGGGATTGAACCTGGATGCCCTGCATTTACAACATGGAGTCTTAGCCACTGGACCATCAGGGAAATCCCCACGCTTAATATGTTAACTAATTCAGCTTACAAACATTTATTAAAAGTTTTCTAGGCATCAAATACTACACTATTAGATGCTGTTATAAAAATGAGACAGATTTTGATAGTTTAGTGGGAAAGTTGTGTGCTATGGTGGCTCAGACAGTAAAAGCGTCTGTTTGCAAGGCAGGAGACCTGGGTTCTAGGAGACCTGGGTTTAGATATGTAAAAAGTACATATAGCAGAGGGTATCAAGTGCTTTAATAAAACAACAAAAACAGCAACAACAACAGAGTTATGTAAACACAACAAATCCTGAATAAATTTGTCATGCTAAGGTATTCAGACTGTACTGCTTAGGCAACAGTTTCCCAGAAAGGGACATTAAGTAAGGAATACAATAAATCTGATTTAAATTAATTGGAACTCTGTAGCAGGAATGGATGAGATACCCACGAATATATTTCACTTTTCTAACCACAGGTGAAACCATTTCCCAACCTTTCTTGCATTTAGGCTGAGACGGTGTCATCGTGTTCTGGACAATAGGCCAAAAGAGTACATGCCCACACCACTGTAATGGCAGTCTGTGGCACACTGTCTGTCCATTGTTTCTTACTGGTCCACAATGATATAAATATAGACATTGAGAGTAGGAACTTAAAAACTTTTATCTCAATTTGACAAAGTAATTTAAAATCTACTGATATTGACACTTTAAAAACGTACTTAATGTGTGTGCCTTCTACTTTCATTGTGTTGTTTCTATTAAATCTTTAAGAATCACACGTGCATTTAAACTTTCCTGGTGGTCTATCAGTTAAGAATCCACCTCCCAATGTAGAGAATCTCCAGTAGCATATTGGGCACCTACCAATCTGGGGAGCTCATCTTTCAGTGTCCTATCTTTTAGCCTTTCATACTGTTCATGGGATTCTCAAGGCAAGAATACTGAAGTGGTTTGCCATTCCCTTCTCCAGTGGGCCACATTCTATCAGACCTCTCCACCATGACCCCTCCATCTTGGGTGTCCCCACACGGCATGGCTTAGTCTCATTGAGTTAGACAAGCTGTGGTCCGTGTGATCAGATTGGCTAGTTGTCTGTGATTGTGGTTTCAGTCTGTCTGCCCTCTGATGACCTCTCTCAGTGCCTACTGTCCTACTTGGGTTTCTCTTACCTTGGATGTGGGGTATCTCTTCACAGCTGCTCCATCAAAGTGCAGTTGCTGCTCCGTACCTTGGATGTGGGGTATGTCCTCTCAGCTGCCGCCCCGGACTTTGGAGGTGGGGTAGCTCCTCTCGGCTGCTCCTGCACTTTATTTCTGCTTTATTGACTATGCCAAAGACTTTGACTGTGTGGATCACAAGAAACTGTGGAAAATTCTGAAAGAGATGGGAATACCAGATCACCTGACCTGCCTCTTGAGAAACCTGTATGCAGGTCAGGAAGCAACAGTTAGAACTGGACATGGAACAACAGACTGCTTCCAAATAGGAAAAGGAGTATGTCAAGGCTGTATATTGTCACCCTACTTATTTAACTTATATCCAGAGTACATCATGAGAAACGCTGGGCTGGAAGAAGCACAAGCTGGAATCAAGATTGCCGGAAGAAATATCAATAACCTTAGATATGCAGATGACACCACCCTTATGTTACAAAGTGAAAAAGAGCTAAAGAGCCTCTTGATGAAAGTGAAAGAGGAGAGTGAAAAAGTTGGCTTAAAGCTCAACATTCAGAAAATGAAGATCATGGCATCTGGTCCCATCACTTCATGGGAAATAGATGGGGAAACAGTGGAAACAGTGGCTGACTTTATTTTGGGGGGCTCCAAAATCACTGCAGATAGTGATTGCAGCCATGAAATTAAAAGACGCTTACTCCTTGGAAGGAAAGTTATGACCAACCTAGATAGCATATTAAAAAGCAGAGACATTACTTTGTTAACAAATGTCCATCTAGTCAAGGCTATGGTTTTTCCAGTGGTCAGGTATGGATGTGAGAGTTGGACTATAAAGAAAGCTGAGCACTGAAGAATTGATGCTTTTGAACTGTGGTGTTGGAGAAGACTCTTGAGAGTCCCTTGGACTGCAAGGAGATCAAACCAGTCCATCCTAAAGGAGATCAATCCTGGGTGTTCATTGGAAGGACTGATGTTGAAGCTGAAACTCCAATACTTTGGCCACCTGATGCGAAGAGCGGACTCACTTGAAAAGACCCTGATGTTGGGAAAGATTGAAGGCAGGAGGAGAAGGAGACAATAGAGGATGAGGTGGTTAGATGGCATCACCGACTCAATGGACATGAGTTTGGGTAGACTCCAGGAGTTGGTGATGGACAGAGAGGCCTGGCGCACTGCAATTCATGGGGTCACAAAGAATCGGACACAACTGAGCGACTGAACTGAACTGAATTGAATGTAGGGGACACAGTTCAATCCCTGGTCTGGAGGATTCTACATGTCTCCAGGGCAACTAAGCCCGCAAGCCACAACTACTGAGCCCACATGCTCTTGAGTCTGTGGTCCACAACAAGAGAATACTGCAATGAGAAACCCATGCACCCCAGCTAGAGAGTAATCCTTGCTCGCTGCAACTACAGAAAGCCCATGGACAGCAATAAAGACCCAGCATAGTCAAAAATAAATACATGAATAAAAAAAAAAAAAAAAAAAAGAGTCACAGGGGTGGGTTTCTTCTGATCCCTAAAATACTCACTGTATTCTTCCATATACTCTCTCTCTCACCATAACTGAGCAGTCAGAGCCTGGAATCAGAAAATGGAAGAAGCCTGGATTGCCAAGCTCACCAGTTAGAAGAGAACCAGCTGACCCACAGTTCCAAAGGACTCACACTGGAATTTTCCTCAATGGGAATTAAACTGTTATTGTTTTAGGTCATTAAAATTTGGGATAGTTTGTTATAGTGACTGAGTTGTCTGACAAAGGGCAAAAAAGAGATTCTTCTCTCTATAATATGTCATACTATTCCAGTTTTATCTCCAGTCATACAGGCCAAGGCTTTTCACACCTCTATTTCCTTACTCATGTTGTTAGCTTAATCATCACTTGAAAAATCTCAGCTAGTGACACCTAGAAAATGCCCACATTCTCCTTTCCACATTCTCCTTTTTGTCTCTTTCTGTATCTATCATTCTGAATCAAATATAGTATCATTCTAGATATTTAAATCTATGGTAATCTAAATATATGAAAAGATCCTTAAAAATAGACATAAAAAGAACAGGTATGCATCAAAATTTAGTATATGGTAATAATAAAGGCATTTCAAGTCAGTGAGTAAAAGTAATACAGTTAACACATTATGTTGGGGATAACTGGTTAGCCATTTGGGTGGAGAGAGAAATCTGGATCATTATCATAATTATGCCTAAGTATTCAAATACAAGATTTAAACATAAAAGCAACAGCAGTAAAGATAGGTGCCTGGCATTTTTAATCTTTGCATATAGAAGATCTTTTAAAGCATAATCCCTACACAGAGTGGAGAAATAATAATTCAAAAAGACTTCACATATATCATAAATCACTAGAAAAGATCAAGAACCTAGTAGCAAAGTGAGAAAGATATTAAAAGAGTAATTCACATATTAAAACAGCCAAAAGACATGTGAAAATATATTCATCATCTCTTCAGAACTTAAACTTCATGAAGGAAGAATTCTTTTCAAGTTTGCTCATCAAGATACTCTACAACTTAGGTCAGTCTCTGTGTATATTCATTTGGTAAATAAAAGACCTACTGACTGACTGAATGAATGAAGGAATAAATCATTAAACAAATACCAATCTGCTCTCTTCTTATTTTGATCATTAGGTTAGCTTTATTAAAGATTTGTTCATATACAATGCAACTTAAGTTGTATAAAAATTTCTCGTACTCATTTACATGTATGAGTCATGTGTTTTTCAGTCCAAAATTCCAATTAGAGGCATTAACCTAGAGAATAAATAATCTAACAATGTAAAAGTATATATTTGTTTTACAAGCCTGCTATTGCTACTGCTAAGTCACTTCAGGCGTGTCCAACTCTGTGCGACCCCATAGTCAGCAGCCTACCAGGCTCCCCCGTCCCTGGGATTCTCCAGGCAAGAACACTGGAGTGGGTTGCCATTTCCTTTTCCAATACATGAAAGTGAAAAGTGAAAGTGAAGTCGCTCAGTCGTGTCCAACTGTTTGTGACCCCATGGACCACAGCCTACCAGGCTCCTCCATCCATGGGATTTTCCAGTCGAGAGTACTGGACTGGGGTGCCAGTGCCTTCTAGTAAATATTAAATACACTATACTTTTAAAGATATCTGTTCATGGTTTGTGAAAGTGATAAGAACTAGGTGAACTAAAATTCTAGAATGAGACTATCTTAAAATAAGCTGGTAATGATTGCCATTCATCTTGTTTCTTGGGGCATTTGTCAGATCTGGATATGTACTAAGTATTGAGTCAAGTAGAAGAATAACACTATGGGAAAGAATAACTAGCAAAGCTTTTAGTGGTGACACAAGGGTAGGAACCTAGATTGGATACTGAAGAGGATTCAGAGGCATGATTTGTTTTCTCTACAAAATATTTTCTAAATATTACAGTTGAGTGGAGGGTGGGAGTATAAGATTAACAGTTTAAAAGGCAGAATGAAATTATCCACATATTATTTTACTAAGAAAAAAAAAAACAATTTTCTAAAGGAAGGAGTTTACCTCAAATATTGCCACTCTACTTCTTAAGACATTACCAAACTTTGAAGCTGTTTTGAGGTGGGAGGCTAAAGAGATAAGATATAAATCCCTGAAGGTGAAGAATAAATCTCTGCAGTTTTCAAGACAAAGGAGACAAATATCCACAAGGCTTTCAATAAAAATCTTAGGGTAATAAATCCATAGGAACAACAGCAGACCAGAACTAGACTGAATCTCTTTAAAGCTAAAATCAAACCCAACACTGGAGAAGGAAATGGCAACCCACTCCAGTATTCTTGTCTGGAGAATCCCAGGGATGGGGGAGCCTGGTGGGCTGCCACCTGTGGGGTCATACAGAGTCGGACACAACTGCTGCAACTTAGCAGCAGCAGCAAACCCAGCACAGCTCAACTCAAACGGTGGCTGAACTGAGGCAATCAGATCCTCTCTGTGTGCAAAAGAAGGAAACAATCTCTGATGAAACATAATTATAGAAGGCCTTTGCAGTTCCTTTATTCACAATGTCTGGCATATCATAAAAAATTATTAGATGTATAAAGAGGCAAGACCAACCGACAAAGACAAATATAACAGGAACTAACCCAAAGATGAAGCAGATCAGAGATAGATAAATTATGGCCTATGGGCCATATATTGACAATGTCTCTTTTTATAAAAATGTTTTATTGAAATGTAGCTATATTCATTTACCTATGTATCATATATAACTTCTTTTATGTCATAATAGTGGGTTGAGTAATAAAGAGAGAGATCATATAAGTGAGCAAGCCTAAAGTTTTTACTGTCTGGCCCTTTACAAAACAAGTATTCCAGTCTCTGAAGTAGATAACAGAGTTGACAAGTGGGGATTATAAAATAAATGTTAATAATATTTTAAAGATACTAATGAAAAAGAAGGACAAAATAAGTAAGTTTTACCAGAAAGTTGAAATTTATTTTAAAGATGGATTAAATATAATTTCTAGAATGTAAAAATACGGTATCTGAATTTAATGAAAGATAAGTTTACAAGCAGACTTTACAGAAAAATACAGGATTAAGGAACTTAAAAACAAGTCATAGAAAAATATAAATTGAAGTGTGGAATGAATAAAACATGCAAATATCAGATAAGAGCACAGGAGATGTGTGTCAAAAATATGTGTAATTGAAATTCCATAAGAAGAAGAAAAAGGAGGCAAAAGCAATATCTAAAGCCGTATCATTTGAAAAATTTCCGAAACTACTGAAAGATATCAACCTGCAGACTCAATAAGTTCTGAACAACCTCAGCAGAATAAATGAAAAGAAAACCACATGTTGAAACATTATAGAAAAGTTTCTGGAACCAAAGACAAAAAAAAAAAAAAAACACAAAACCTTAAAGGCAGTCAGAGGAAAAAAAAAAAAATTACCTGACAAAAATGTAAGGCTTCTCAAAAGAATTAATGGAACTCAGAAAACAATGAAAAATCATCTTTAAAGTGATGAAAGAAAACAACTGTCAACTCAGTATTGGTTACCTAGCAAAATGTAACCTTCAGAAATGAAGGCAGAGTAAAAACTATTTTCAAACAAAAAAATAAAAGTTGAGTGACTTTTCCGTCAGAAGATATGCCCAAAAGAAACATAAAAGGGAATTTTTCAGCAGAAAGAAAATATTCCCAGATGAAAACAGCGAAAATGTGAGAAGGAAAGAAGAACACCAGAGAGGATAAAAAGGATAAAACATGACTAAATATAAATGAATATTGATGGCACAAAACAATAAATACAATTTCATGTGAAGTGTCTAATGTATTTAGAACTACAATGCATGGCTAATGCCAAACAGAAATAATAATAAAGTTAGAAAAGGCTAAATGGTGAAAATTTTATAGAATTTTTAGATGAATCAAGAAGTGATGAAAACCAATGATTTTTATTATATTCTAATAAGTCAAAGATGTATGTTGTTACTGTTGCAGTGAAAAGGAGAAAAAGAGGAATGAGTTTTTTTCTTTCTTGTTCTTGAGAACAAAAGAAGATAAAAAGAACAGCAGGCCTGAAAGTCCTAGTTTTTTTGTAACTAAGTTTGCTTTTCTGCCCCTTAACACTGCAGGAGCTACACTTCACACCTATTTACCTTTGACTCTATACTCATTGGAAAAGACCCTGATGCTGGGAAAGATTGAGGGCAGAAGGAGAAGGGGGTGACAGAGGATGAGATGGCTGGATGGCATCATCGACTCAATGAACATGAGTCTGAGCAAACTCTGGGAGACAGTGAAGGACAGGGAAGCCTGGGGTTCTGCAGTCCATGAGGAAATAACTGAGTGAACAACAGCTATGCTAAATACATCCTGTATCTGGTGTTTGCCATTTCAACACCATTACCCTTGTAGTGACATATCAGAAAGAAGGCCAGAGCCACTGAACTGCCAGGCTCAGTTACTGGGTTTCTGACTCCAGCCTATGACTGCCTTTGAAACAAAGCAAGAGGGAGAAATCAAGACCCTAACACCTTTGTTCCTCATCACCGACTCCAGACTGTGAGCCCTTATCTTATATAGCCCCTAGACTCATAGAGGCGGGGGGCGGTGGTGGGACAATTCTTGAGGCATGGACCTACTGTGTTCTCCTCTCCTCTGAGAATTAAAGCCACCTTTCTATTTCTTGCAAACTGTCTCCGTATTTTTTATTCAGCTTCGGTGTGAAGAGGAAACATTAAAATTTTACGTAACCTCCTGCACCTTCTGCCTCTGTAACTCAGCTTGCTCCTTTCAAAGTCTGGATCACATAGGTCTCAGAAAGTGGGGACTCACAATACTAGGAACTAGAGCTTATCTCACTCACCCCTGTTCTGCTCTCTGCAATCGCCCAGCCTCTGCAAACCCACAAACTCAATTAATCAGGCCTGTCTGTGTATAAGAACTCTTTAACCTCTTTGTTTGGGGCCCAGAGCTTGGAGTGTTAACTCCTCTGGGCCTGCTGGCGTAATAAACCTGAGTTCTCTAACTCTCCGAGTGTGGTGCTTGGTTTCTCGAGTACTGGTTTCTGCAACATGTGGGCAAAGAAAGACAAGATTTTGGCCAGCAAGATTACCCCTAAGGTAACAATTAAAATACTATGAAAATAATGTAAACTAAGAAATGGCAACCCACTCCAGTATTCTTGCCTAGAAAATTCCATGGACAGAGCAGCCTGGCGGGCTACAGACCATGGGGTTGCAAGGAGTCGGACATGGCTGAGCAACTAACATTTTCACTTTTCAGTAAAGTAATAAACTGTCCGTAATTCCATGAAGTTCAAATGGTTTACTTCACTGAATACTCCACTGAAATATTAAAATTGTCAGATTGTATTAAAAATCAAACATTTAACTATAATGTACTTAAAAAACACATGCACTAAGTTTTATATATATATATATATATACATACAAAAAAGAAGGTTAAGGCAAACAAAATGACATTCCTGGAGTACAGATTATCATAAGTATGAATGGATCAATCCCACAAAAATAGCACAATTCTAAATCTATTTATCTCTAAAATACAGCTTTAATAAAATCAAAGCAAGAATTGCTACAACTAAAAGGAGAATTAGGGACTTGATGGTGGTCCAGTGGTTAATACTCTGGACTTCCACTGCAGGGGGGCACAAATTCCGTCCCTGGTCAGGAAACTAAGATCCCACATGCTGTGTAGCATGGCCAAAAAAAAAAAAAAAGAGAGAGAGAGAGAGAGAATTGGGCCCGTTAGCAGTGCAATATGAGAGTTTAACACACCTCCTGCAATAGCTGATAAAAGAAGAGATAGGAATTGGCAAGGATATAGAAAATCTGAACAAAAGAGTTAATGAACTGGACCTAATTAACACACATATAACACTGCACCCAAAACCAGAATTTTTTTTTTTAATTTTTTTGAGTACAGGTAGAGCATTTGCCAGGATCAACTATGCGTTGGACAATATGGACAATAAAGAGCTCTACATTTCAAAATATTGAAATCATTCACAGTAAAGTTTGTGACTATTAACGGGATTAAGCCAGAAATTAGTAACAAACAGATACCCAAAATGCAAATCAAAGCCACAGTGGTATGCCAGCACAGTGGGTGGTGGGAGGAGAAAAGAAGTACATGTGAAGATGTAATGAAAATGTAAAGCAACTGGAGATTCTCCCATGAATTAGTGCACCTCTTTATCAGTTTCTAAACAGGTTGAATATGCACATACTACACACATGCATACGGGCATGCGTGCTCAGTCATGTCTGACTCTGCAACCCCATGGACTATAGCCTCCCAGGCTCCTCTGTACATAGAATTTTTCAAGTAAGAATACTGGAATGGGTTGCCATTTCCTCCTCCAGGGGATCTTTCTGACCCAGGGATCCAGCTCAAGTCTTTTGCATCTCCTGTGTTGGCAGGGGTATTCTTTACTGCTAGCACCACCTGGGAAACTACATGAAGACTACATGAATCACTCCCAGATACGCAGCCAACAGAATACGTGTTCAGCAAAAGACATGTATCCAACTGTTCACATCAACACTATCTGAAATAGACAACTGAAACCAACAATTGAACTAGACAATTGAAATCCAACTGACCAGTAGAATAGATAAACATATTTTGGTATTTTCATATAATGGAATACTATAGAGTAATGAGAGTTAATTACATGCAATGATATCAAGATAGCCTACGAACACAATGTTCAACAAAAATAGCCACAAAAATATTGATTTTATAAAAACTAGAAAATTTTCAAAACGAATTCAACATGGATTATGGTTATTCTCAGGAATGTAGTGACTGGAAGGATATCTTGGTTGCTAGTAATGTTTTTGATCTTACGCTGGTCATACAGTTGTGTGTAGTTCAGAAAACTCATCAAGACTATACATGTATGCTATGTACACATTGTGTGTATATATTGTATCTCCATAAAATGCTTAAAAATTATTGCAATTGTAGGAATTGAAAAAGTACAATTTTGACCATAGGAATAGATAACTGAATTAGAATAGAGGTGAAATTTATGGAAGAGGAGAATGTCAAGAATATAAGCAGCCTAAATCCTGGATACATTGTCTAAATGCACACTGGGTGTCCTCCACATAAAGGCAGAACTTGAGGAAGACTGTGAATCAGTTGCTAAAATGGATAAGAGAGTGGAATGTAGAGATGGGAAGGTAACACTCCTGAAAAAGTTCATAGGATGGGAGCGTTTAACAGAATAGTGAAAAAGAAATGATTTAGAATGAAAACCGTGGAAAAAAAGAGTCCATTTCCCCAAAACGTGACACACGGATTATAAGAAATAAGAATCCCCCACTTTGGAAGAAGGCAAGTCAAACGAAAGACTCAGGATAGAGCTGTATATTTGTTACTGAAGGACCCAGAGGACATACCTAGTCAAACATTTAGGAATACAGGAACTGCAGAAATGAGGTTCCAGAGAGAATGCTAGGAAGATTTGAGCAGGGGAGGGTAAAAGGAAGCAGGGTTAGAGGAGAAGGGATAAGGACATAGGAAGTGTGAACAAACGGAGAACCAAAACGCTACATATAACCAAGGGTAACTTGTTTCTGAGGATGTCTCAATCTGCATGAGTGAACTTCCAACTTGATTACCCAGGTCATGGGGTTCTTTCAGTGTACTTGAAAACTGGGACATATGTTGATTGTGAGATGCTGGGGGAAAGAGAGAAACAGGGACAGTGGTGACCCCACTTCACACTGCACTCTCCAACCTCACATGCTCTCAGTTACTTTGACCTGAAACCTGCACTGGAGATTACACACTCAGAGCAAGTATATGATATAAGAACTCTTCTATAGCAGCACAGAAATCTACTTTCTTCCTTAAGACCCGAAGCAATGGAGAAGTGATAGCCTCAGTCAATCGCCTTCCACAATTTTAAGCAACTTGAATGATTAGAAAGTTCTTCCTAATCTGGAAACCACATCTGCATCCATGTAATTCCCGTATATTAGTTCTAGTTCTGCCTGCTGGAGCCAAACAGAGAAAGCTTGCTTCCTGTTCCACATGACAGCACATCAAATATTTATTGACAGTTCTCATGTCACCAGTGTTTTCTCCAGGCCAAACTCCCTTAGGTCCTAGCTGTCTCAGAATCGATGGACTATGGAAGCACAGATGATGTATCCTTCATTTCCAAACCACTAACACCTGTTTCAGATACTAAACGGTAGCAAAATAAATAAATTTCTGGTCAGCATTTACACCTGGGGCTCCACTGACATATAATAAGACAAGTCTGCATATGGAAAACCAAATAATTCACTTTTAAAGCAATACTGCTATATGGATAAATGTATGCTCTGTCTCTACTCTTCAAACAGCAAAAATACTTTAGACTCCACAAGTATATTGGTTTTAAAGAATCACAATTACAGTTCCATGGTTGGTAACTACTAGCTATAAAACACTGATTTTATGAGAATTGTAGGTCAAGTGAACTGAGCCATGAAATAGCAAATGTGTCTAAAGATCACATCCTGTCACAAAGTTAAGTTACATTTGTACTCCAAAACTCTACCTTGGAAAACTTGGGAATAAAGAATTGTTTTAGGAGACTCAAATAATATCTCCTGTTTTCAGTCAATGTCTGCTTGTTTCAGAAGTGGCCTCTGGACACACTAGAAGCCGGAAAAGGCCAGGGAAACATATTTTCTCTCTAGTGAGAAGATATATCCATGAGTCGAGTAGTATGGAGATTACTGACTATTACTCTTTCTGCCTGTATTTCTAACATGGTTATCACCACAAATCACAACTCTTGCCTAACCTACTGCAAACTCCAAGCACCTTCTTTGAACAGAGTCCTGTGTTAGATGCAAAGGTAAGCTCACTGAGTATGTATCTCTCTTCTCTAAAGAACTTCCAATCTAGTCCAAGATACAAGACTAAAGCTTCAGTATGATTAACATAGAGTGATCAGTCATAGCATGTGTGAAGGCATGGGTAATGAATGAACATAAACATATACATACCTATAATAACAGAGTTGCACATAATTCCTGGCTTTACCATCAATTGACACCATGACCCTTGACCAATCACTAAACCTTTATGGTTGACATCAGAGGGATAATAGCTACTTTTGTATTACATGGCTCTACTTCTCCAGTCTTCTTACTGGAGAAGTAGAGCCATGTAATACAAATGGAATACATGGCATGGAATATCACTGATGTCTCCCTCCTCACTGAAATGGGTTCTCCAGCTTTATCATAACACTATACTCTACTGGTTCTTCTTCTCCGTTGGCTGCCCCCTTACCGTCTGTTCTGTTTTCTATTATGTCTATAATTTTCAAAATTGGACTTGTAAAACTACATTCAAAAAACTAATATCACAGCATCCAGTCCTATCACTTCATGGCAAATTTATGGGGAAACAGCGGAAATAGTGACAGACTTTATTTTCTTGGGCTCCAAAATTACTGCAGATGGTGACTGCAGCCATGAAAATAAAAGACACGTGTTTCTTGGAAGAAAAGCTATGACAAACCTTGACAGTGTAGACACGTTACTTTGCCAACAAAGGTCCGTATAGTCAAAGCTATGGTTTTTCCAATAGTCATATATGGATGTGAGAGTTGGACCATAAAGAAGGCTGAAGAATTGATGTTTTTGAACTGTGGTGTTGGAGAAAACTCTTGAGAATCCCTTGGACTGCAAGGAGACCAAACTAGTAAATTCTAAAGAAAATCAATCCTGAATAGTCATTTAAGGGACTGATGCTAAGACTGAAGTTCCAATACTTTGGCCACCTGATGTAATGAGTCGACTCATTGGGAAATACCCTGATTTGGGGAAAGATTGAAGGCAAGAGGAGAAGGGGACAACAGAGGGTGAGATAGTTGGATGGCATCACTGACTCAATGGACATGATTTTGAGCAAGCTCCAGAAGATGGTGACGGACAGGGAAGCCTGGTGTGCTGCAGTCCATGGGGTTGCGAAGAGTCGGACATGATTGAGTGACTGAACAACAACAAAGTTGGATTGCTCCAAGATTTGGTCCTGTAACACCTTCCCTTTTCTACTTGTATTTATTCTATATGGAATCTTATCTAATACCAAAGATTTAAATACTGTCCCTCTTTCACTGACTCCCAAAATTGAATCTCCAGGTCTCATCTTCCCTCTAAGTTCCAAACTATAGTTCTAGTTACCTTAACACAGTTTTACAAATGCTATGAGTATGCCTATTAAGTGTCTCAAGCTAAACATTTCCAATTCAAAAAATGTGGCTTTCCCTCTTTTAAAATCTGTTCTTCCCTTACTCTGCCATTCTTAATAAACATAATTCTATTCACAAAGGTCCTAAAGCCAAAGATAAGGCATAACCCTTGAATAATAGTTTCCTCCTCTAGGAAATCTACCAGAAAGTCATTTTGACCAGACTTCCAGAATATATCCCAGGTCAGTTACCTCCCTTCCACTTTCCCTGTTGCTATCCTAGTCCAAGTCCTGGCCTAGCTTCCTCCACCTGGACTAGGTCTTCTTGAGGTACTACAGGTGTGGCTCAGAGGGTGAAGTGTCTGCCTGGAATGTGGGAGACCAGGGTTTGATCCCTGGGTCAGGAAGATGCCCTGGAGAAGGAAATGGCAACCCACTCCAGTACTCTTGCTTGGAGAATCCCATGGAGGGAGGAGCCTGATGGGCTACAGTCCATGGGGTCGCAAAGAGTCAGACACGACTGAGCAACTTCACTTTCACTTTAGGTCTTCTTATTAGTCTCCTTTCCTCCACTCTACACATGTCAGACTGACTAATCCTTAAATTTTTTTAAACTAGGATCAGGCTATTTACCTGCCTAAAAAACACTCTAATGGCTTTGCATTTTATGCTAAAAAACTCAAACTCATCACCTGACCTATGAGGCCTTTACCCAGTCTCTGGTCACTTCTCTGGCATCAACTCCTACAACTCTTCCCTGCTCCTTGCAGGTCTCTGGCCCTAATGGCCTCCTTGAACATGGGGAGGGCTCATTGGACCTTGGAATCTCTATAGTACCTATCCCCTCTGCCTACAACTGTGCCCCACATCACTTCATGGCTGATATCTTCCCATCATCTAGGTATAGTCTTCTGAGAAAATTCCTTGAATGTAAAGTACCCATGGCAGCCATGAAAATACTCTTAGATGTCCAGAAGCACAGCTGACACAGCTGTTGAGCTTTGGTAATCATTGCTGTCTTTGCCTCAAAGCTAAGTCTCCCTCAGTCAATGACTGAGTTTGGCCAAGACATTAAGGCAGACCCACTCCTAGTGTCTGAATCCAAGCTCTGTCTGCTCCCTGCACACATGTTCAGGCAAGGAATGAAAGAAAGTGAAAGTGAAGTCACTCAGTTGTGTCCGACTCTTTGTGACCCCATGGACTGTAGCCTACCAGGCTTCTCTGTCCATGGGATTTTCCAGGCAAGAATACTGGAGTGGGTTGCCGTTTCCTTCTCCAGGAGATCTTCCTGACCCAGGGATTGAATCTTCCTCATTGTAGGCAGACGCTTTACTGTCTGAGCCACCAGGCAAGGAATGACAACTTTATTTAGAAAGCCGGGTATCTGAGAAGATGGCGGGCTAGCACCCTAGAGTACCATCTCACTGGGGTCTGGATGCCAGTTTCTTTTATATAACAGACACAGGGAGGAGGTAAGAAAGTAAAGTAAAAAGGCCATTGGTCTTGCAAAATATCTCCTGGTTTGGCCAGCATGGGGATGGGATGTATTCTTCTTTTCTGTAGCCATTCACAGGTGGGCAGGTCAGATTTCTTCCCTCTGAGCTGAGCAAAGGCACTTTAGTTTAACTTTCAGGTAGAGGGGCCAGGGTTCCCCAAGGCAGGCCGTTATGTATGCGTACAGCTATAGACAGCATCCTTTCCATGACTACAGAAGCAACAGCAATGAAAAACCAAAGCTAAAGAAACAGATCCAACAGAGTCAGATTCTGTTCTTCCCTGTTACACTAGGAGCTGCAGGTCTTTCCTCACAGCCATGTTTTATCTTGAAGACTTGTGGATGGCTTTGCCAAAACGTAGACTGTGCAGCAATCTATGACACATTCGCCCAAACTTCCTCTGCACCTCTCTCTCCACTGAAGGTCACCTTGCATCAGGGTGTGTCAGTTCTCCTCAACTCCCTCCCTACCTCCCCTTGCACAGACATTTCCACTAGTAAATCACATGCATATTTAAACCCTTCTTTGTGCCGGCTTCTCAGAGGACTCCAATTAAAATGGCATAAACAATTGATCCTGTGACATTAATGATTTTTAAAATCTGTGCATCATAATTGAAAATATATGTTTATATTGTTACATTATTCATCCCACATACAACATTGTCCCCATTTTATACATTAGGAGCTGAGACTCAGAAAGAACAAATGACATATGCCATGAATCATAATAACCAAATGTAAAAGTACAATTTGCCTTTGCATTCCAAACTCTTTCCACCATAACAGTAGCTATCAGTTTCCTTCCTCTGTACCGAGGAGGGCATCCAAGATTCCTAAAAGACTGAAAACTGCCACAACATGCAAGCTTGTGTAATAAGTCACTTCAGTTGTGTCCAGCTCTTTGCAACCCAATGGATTGTACCCGTCAGGCTCCCCTGTCCATGGGATTCTCCAGGCAAGAATATTGGAGTGGGTTGCCATGCCCTCCACCAGAGGATCTTCCTAACCCAGGGATGGAACCTGCATCTCCTTTGTCTCCAGCATTGGCAAGCGGGTACTTTACCACACATCTGCATCTAAATGATACTCTGGGAGTTTTGTACCTTGGTTTTGACTTACCCTAGGGTCATGCATTTAGTCAGGAAGGACAGAATGCTTCGCATTTTTATTCTACATGACATCCTTCTTGGGCAGTAACACAGACACTCTTTACATTATGCAAATGCATTTTCTCCTGGCCCCTCATTATTTTAGAGAATCAAGTCTACCAAAGGTCAATGTCTTTGTCAGCAACGGGGTGGATGCTGGCAGTGTGACGTGACAAAGCTGCAGCCTATTAGCAGTCTTTGTCAGCAGCAGCCTGTGAGCTTACCTCTCTTGCCCTAGCAAGGCAATTTCACTTTTCCTTCAGACCAGCCTAGAAGAAAAAAATTTCCTTTTCTTTTGATGTTTAAAAGTCAGATCCACCCACTTCTCCAAATGCCCAGCAGAATTGATGCTGGCTGTTTGGAAGGGTCACTTTTTATCAAAACTTATTGCAAAAAATTTCCACTTCTTCACTCAGCTATCATGTTGGCACCAATTCTCCTGCTTTATGCTTCTCAAGGAGACTTAACCAACCCAAGACCAGATAGAAAGTGTAGCCATCAACTTTCAACTCCTGGGATATTCAAACCAACAGTTCTCAGTGATACCCTGCATTGTGTATGAGTCCTCCATCATATTTGAATGACATGCCATCATTTCCTTAGGAAAAGCCCCGATCTACCAACATGAGTGCTTGCTAAGTCACTTCAGTTCTGTCTGACTCTTTGCAACCCTTTAGACTATAGCCCACCAGTCTCCTCTGTCCATGGAATTCTCCGGGCAAGAATACTGGAGTGGGTTGCCTTGCCCTCCTCCAGGGGATCTTCCCAACCCAGGGAGCGAACTCATGACTCTTATGTCTTCTACACTGGCAGGCAGGTTCTTTACCACTAGCGCCACCTGGGAAGCCCTTACTAACGACACCCACAAAATTTTTGTACTGTATTTTCCAATACAAGTTTCTTGGTAAATTTTATATTTAAGTGTATTTTCATTTTGATATACAGGCATAGCAGGAAACTATTTATTGAAAACAAAAATATAAGGACAGAAAAGTTGTTTGCTGTCAGAATAATAGAGAAAGTGCTATATTTAAAGGATGGTTCTAAAATAATAAGAATGGCATTCAAATGTAGTTTACACACACTTCCTTGCCAATCTTTTTTTTTTAATTTGCATTAACTAATAGCTTTATTATGTTTATCAAAGTTAAGAACACAACTGTGATTTTTAATCAAAGTCTGGTTAGTAATATGAAAATGCCATTATTCTGACATTATAAAAAATGAATTTTTCTAATAGCAACTTTACATGACACTCAGTTCACTCATACAGCCCCCCTTTTTTGCAGAAAAGTAAAACTGAAATGCACAGAGGAAAATTAAGTTTCCCAAGGTCATACATCTGGTTAGTTACTAAAGAGGGATTAGAATCCAGAATTGCTAGTACATAATTCATTTCCTGCTCTGAGCTTATCTTGTAAATGCTTGAACCCTGGATACACTCTGGTTCTTAACAATGTGGTGAAGGTGGTGGTTTAGTCACTAAATCATGTCCTACTCTAGTGACCTCATGGACTGTAGCCTGCCAGGCTCCACTGTTTATGGGATTTCCCAGACAAGAATACTGGAGTGGCTTGCCATTTCCTTTACAGGGGATGTTCCCAACCCAGGGATCAAACCTGGGTCTTTTGCATTGCAGGTGGATTCTTTACTGACTGAGCGACTAGGGAATCCCTCTTAACAATGTAGTGATGAGTATGTCTTGGTTTTATATTCCTAGATGTGTGACCAGAGTAGCTGGGAACCACTTGTCAGGAGGTTTCACTAGTTTGGAGAGGGTTGGGCTTGAAGTGAGCTTTGAAGATTCAGGCAACCAAGAGAAAAAAAGCAACAAAGTGAATGGTCCCAGAAGAGAAAACAGTGGGAACATTTGCAGAGTAGTAAGTATATTCAGTTCAGCTGCTCAGTCATGTTCGACTCTTTGTGACCCCACGGAGTAAGTATATTAGTATGTACAGAAAAAATACTGTACAACAAATCAGGAGAAACAAATGTGGGGCTTTTGGAAACTTACTGGAGAGGAAATGCTGGCTAAGTGTAACTGACTCAAGTGAAAACCAGCCTGGATAAATATATAAGGCACAGAAATGGATGGCAATGAAAGAGATCTTGGAATTTTTCAAGAATCTGAATTTCCATCCAGCCTCATGTCTGACACATACTTGCAATAGGGATTTATAGCCTCCTGCTGTACTCAGAAGTGGACGCACATTCCCCGTGACTTCTAAAAAAAGCTTGTATGTGGTTATTCTGAGAGCCAATATGCACTGAGCAAGTAGCACACAGTGCTGACTCTGGGACCAAGGATTCGACCTCACAGCTCTGATCTGGACTATGGTCGCAGGAGAAAGAGGAAGTAACATAGCACGGATCAATGCAAGGAAATGCCGAGGGCCATGAAAACAAGCAGGACCACTCTTAGCGAGGGAAAGAAACAGTGATCCGCTTATAGAGAGGGAACTTAAGGGGTCCAACACTACAGATAAATACAAAGAGAAGTTTAAAAAAAATCATCTTATCTTCCTCTTCCCCTAGGCTCTATCTTCCATTTCCATATAAAAGGCATCAGCCAGTGCTCAGATACCATCATTAAACTACAAATGTCTTTAAAAACAGGTGTGGACCCATCTGAAACTTCCATCTCTGAGGCAAATGTATCTTCACAGATTGTTGTTGCTGCTGCTGCTGCTGCTAAGTTGCTTCCGTCCTGTCCAACTCTGTGTGACCCCATAGATGGCAGCCCACCAGGCTTCCCCGTCCCTGGGATTCTCCAGGCAAGAACACTGGAGTGGGTTGCCATTTCCTTCTCCAGTGCATGAAAGTGAAAAGTGAAAGTGAAGTTGCTCAGTCGTGTTCGACTCTTAGCGACCCCATGGACTACAGCCTACCAGGCTCCTCCGTCCATGGGGTTTTCCAGGCAAGAGTACTGGAGTGGGGTTAGGAGCAATCAGATGAAAAAAAGAAGGTCTGTTGCCTGCGTAAAGCATGTGGACAAGGATCAGAACTCAGGGAAGAAACCTAAGTCTTCCTTTGAAGCAAAAAGTAGGCTGTTAACTTAGGTATTTAAATTGGTGCATGAACCCCACAGGGCAGAAAAAAAATCCAATGTACTCCAGAACCAAATTACAAGGTAGAAAAAGTTCAATTCACATAAATACATGGATTAACTGATCTGAGAATTGGGTTCAATTGTCACCTTTGGGAAAATCAAATCTGTCATATTAATAACAAGAGTATTAAGATGATCCTCCTATTCAAATGCTAATCACAATAAGGGCTTTTCTACATGTTATCGAGCAAAATAAAACATTTTTCAAATATAAAGATTCGGCAAACTTCGTAATACCTCGAGAGCCTTATTAAAAGTGTTCACACATTTAAATAAAATTAAATTCCAGCCTAATCACCTCAGGCAGATATCTTTCCCGGTGAGGTAGCTTTCCCCCAGGGTCCCATCTGAACAGCCACGCACGGGGGATTTCACAGTCATTTATCTCTCACGGCATTACAGATATTGAGTTCAGATTATTCATGTTGCAAAACTGGTGGTTTAATGATCTGGAGGCCATGTCCACACTCCTAACACCTAATCACTTTGGCCGTGTAACAGCACTGAAGAGTGCTGATATTAAAGGAAAAAAGACACTTCCTAGAATAAGACTTATTTCTGAACAAGGCTGCCAAGCCTTTTTCCCTAAGCAGAATTGTCAATTTATATTCAGAATACTACAGCCCAGATTCGTCAGGTAGTTTGAAAATAAATGACAACCTCATTAGGCAAAGAAGCTTACAGTCCTGTGCCCTCCACACTCACAGCAACAAAGCCAGAGTCTCAATTCCAGACTCTGTGTCCCTTAAAGACTGTGTTCAACTATCCAGTCTAATGATGAGAATCATGAGGTGCTCAGTAAATCCTGTGGCTTTATTATCATCGTTACGGAAAATGTATTCGTTAGGACAGCGAATACCCAGCTACAGAAACTACCAACTTTTCAACTTCTGCAGAGCAACACAATGCAGGCACATTCCCACTCATACTGTTGCAGAAACCAGTCATGGAGAAACCAAGCACCACACTCGGAGAGTTGGAGAACTCAGGTTTATTACACCAGCGGGCCCAAAGGAGTTAACACTCCAAGCTCTGAGCGCTGAACAAAGGGGTTACAGAGTTTTTATAGACAGGCTATAGTGGGCAACACTAGCTGCTAACAGGCTAGTTTAAACTAAGGGGTTTCATGCACATGTGAATAGCAATCAAGAAGGGGCTGGGGATGCCTGACCTTTACACGGACAGGCATGACTAAGCAGGTTTGCAGGGGCTGGGCAATTGCAAAGAACAGGACAAGGGTGAGTGAGATAAGCTCCAGTTCCTAGTATTTTAAGTCCCCACTTTCTGAGGCTATGTGACCTACGTGATCCAGATTTTGCAAGGAGCAAGCTGAGTTACAGAGGCAGAACGAGCAGGAAGCCATGTAAAGTTTTAACTTTTCCTCTTCAATACACAATCCAATTGGCTTTTCATCAGGCAGAATCCAGTTCTTTCCATCTTGTGGCACCACCATGTTTGAGGTATTCTCTCAGTCCTTGGCTGAAGTATTTACATTCACTCAGCCAACTAATAAAAAGAGTATGCATTGATACTATCTTGGGACAAGAGAAAACAGATTGATGGGTAGGTCTCTGCTGTAATACATGGACTGATTGATTGTGTTTTAGTTAAAAGGGGGGATTGCATAGGAGAACATAGGGATAATGGTAGAGTATGTGACAAAATTCCCAAAGAAAATCATAGTTTCAACAAGGATATTTTGAAAGTAAAAGGTTTCGCTGCATCCATCCAGTCTCGATCATCCATTGACTTACAAATTGTGCACCTAGTCTGTTTCACATCCTCAGAGCTAGAGTTGAGCCTCGGCATCCCCCTCTCCTTGTCCAAGAGCATCTAGGTTACTGGACAGGTGTGTGTGGAAGGGGAAACAATAAACAGAGGAATGCATTATGGTGGGAGCAAGAGCATGAAAAAGTGCAACTTCTTCTAGATTATTCTTCATTTCTGTTTTAGTCTCAGAATGTCTTTTGTGACAATTTGCCTTTGAATTTTCATCCCTTGGTCTCACACAAGAGGTATATATTGTGGATCTGCCCAAGAGCAAATAAAAGAGGGAAGAATGCTTAAAATACATTGAATGAAAAATTAAACCTAAGTGCTTAGTTTGTAGCAGAAACAATCCAATCATCATTATCATTTTCATGAGAATTTATCCTAAAGAAATCATTCGGTGGAAGCAGAATGTTATATAAATCAATATGTTTATTGCCGAATCAGCTACAATAGTTAAAAAAAATTAGAAATAGCCAAAATGTTCAATACTAACCTTACATTTACTGATGGGGTGTGACAGAATCATTAAAACTACACTAAATTGGAAGATGGAAATATTTATGTCACTATTTTAATACAAGTAGACAGGGAGCTGTTTCTTTCACATAGACTATATATAATACACATAGCAAATGAAAGTAATTGCTTTATTGGGGTGGTGAAGTGACAGGTAATTTTTAAAAGTCAAACATTATCTTTAATATTGCTACATCAACTTCTCAGTAATTAAAACAGTTATACCATCTGCATGTGGGAGGCAAAACATACAATTTATTATTCATTCTGAAAAAACTGTCACTTCACAAACTCACTAGCATTTGTTATCTAGAAGTTTTTATGTTGGTTTGGCTGCATGCTCTTCCCCTCACCACTGTATTATTTTCCTTTTCACAAGCTGTTGTTGTTCAGTCGCTAAGTTGTATCCGATTCTTTGCGACCCCATGAACTGCAGCACACCAGGCTCCTTTGTCTTCCATGATATCCCATTGTTTACTCAAATTCATGTCCATCGAGTCGGTGATGCCATCCAACCATCTCATCCTCTGTCATCCTCTTTTCCTCCTGCCCTCAACCTTTCCCAGCATTGGGGTCTCTTCCAGTGAATTGGTGCTTTGCGTCAGATGACCAAAATATTGGAACTTCAGGATCAGTCTTTGCCATGAATATTCAGGGTTGATTTCCTTTAGGATTTACTGGCTTGATCTCTTTACAGTCCAAGGGCCACTCAAGTGTCTTCTCCAGCACAGTTTGAATATATCAGTTCTTCTTTGCTCAGCCTTCCTTATGGTCCAAATCTCACATCCATACATGACTACTGGAAAAACCATAGCTTTGATTATACGGACCTTTGTTGGCAAAGTAACGTCTCTGCTTTTTAATATGCTGTTTAGGTTTGTCATAGCTTTCCTTACGAGGAGTAAGCACTTTTTTTAATTTCATGGCTGCAGTCACTGTCTGCAGTGATGTGGGAATCCAAGAATATAAAATCTGTCACTGCTCCCACTTTTTTCCTTACTATTTGCCATGAAAATTTTCTATTTTTTATAAGTTCAGTTCAGTCACTCAGTCGTGTCCAACTCTTTGCGATCCCATGAATCGCAGCACGCCAGGCCTCCCTGTCCATCACCAACTCCCGGAGTTCACTCAGACTCACATCCATCGAATCAGTGATGCCATCCAGCCATCCCATCCTCTGTCCTCCCCTTCTCCTCCTGCCCCCAATCCCTCCCAGCATCAGAGTCTTTTCCAATGAGTCAACTCTTCACATGAGGTGGCCAAAGTACTGGAGTTTCAGCTTTAGCATCATTCCTTCCAAAGAACACCCAGAGCTGATCTCCTTTAGAATGGACAGGTTGGATCTCCTTGCAGTCCAAGATCCTCTTCCAAATCATAGCTTTTCCTTGCTCTTTTCCAGCATACTCTCTCCAGAATTATAAGATTCCCTTTGCCCCTCAGAAAGCTGGATTTCTGAGTTATAGAAACATCTCATGGGCATATCCATTCCCAGTGGTCATGATTTCAGTCTCCTCCCTAAATAAAATTCAGAAACTCTCTAAACTCAGGGGCACAAGCAATTGTGAGTTGTTCTGAGCCATACTTGAGGCAGAAAATAGACAGTGGTTTGAAGACTATGATAAATATCCTCTAGGGCTACAAATTAAATAAGGTAAAATATGTAAGTAAACTCTCAAATTAGGAGTACTAGCTCTGGAGTACATTGCTTCAGGACAAATTTAGATTCTTCTTCTTACAGTTACCTTGGACAATTTATTATTTATTTCCGTGTAAGCAGAGCTGGAAAATTAATGGTTGAAGCCATTGTGTATTTACCTAAGTTTTAAAAATTTATTTTTGATGAATTTTATCAAAATTTATTTTGATTTACAAATTACATTGCTGAGAGAATCTCTGTTAAAAAATATTTCTGTGCCTCAGCTATTTCATCCTGTGAAAAAAAAAAAAAAGTGAAGAGAAGTAGGATGAAAAGGAGCTGTGACTACACAGAGGTGGGATAAGGATTATGTGAGATAATGAATGTACCCTACTTGGCATCTATGTATATTCAAATATGTTAGCTATTTTTTTCAGTAAGGGTTATGAGAATGGAAAAGATTGTGTTTTCATACATGAAAGTGAAAGTTGCTCAGTCATGTCCAACTCTGCGTCCCCATGGACTATACAGTCCATGGAATTCCCCAGGCCAGAATACTGGAGTGGGTAGCATTTCCCTTCTCCAGGGGAACTTCTCAACCCAGGGATTGAACCCAGGTCTCCCACATTGCAAGCAGATTCTTCACCAATTGAGCCACAAGGGAAGTCCGTTTGTTTTCATATATGCATAGGTGAATTAAGTAGAACTGATATTGAGTATATAACAGTAAATAACATAAAGGGGCTATTCTATTCAATTACAAATATCACTGAGCACCTATGATGTATATACAGCATTCTGTTTGGCACTGGACATAAGACTGAATTATGTGGGGAAACTTATTCTTATAGATATTTTGAATATCTATCAAGGTTTCTCTTTTTTCACTGCCTCTCAACAGAACCTACAATGATGCTTTGAACAGGTTCTGTGCTCAGTGAAAGTGTGCTTAGAGAATTTTGACAGCTGTGTATATGGACAAGACGTTGGTAAACAGTTTCTGATATTAGAATATTTCTGGTATTAGAATGGCCTAGAACTGCATAGAGCAAAGGCATGATCTTATGTATGTATTATGCATATTTTTTAAGCAGGTTATGACTAATGTTTCTAGGGCATTGTTGTCCACTATCTACTGAACTCAGACTCCTTCCATTAGCCTGAATTCAGATGTTTCTGGACATGCTATTGGGCTGAATTAGCATGAAGTAGACTACCAGTCAGAATTGCCCTACGAGGACCACCAACCATGCCTGGATCACTATCTAAAGAATTGCATTAGGGCTAAGAGACCAGATGTGGACAAACAGAAGAGGAGGGTATAGGATACTTTCCTGCAGTTTTCTCAGAATGCACAGGGCTTAATGGATAATCATAGTAGAGTCCTTCAACTCTAAATCATCTTTACTACAGAAAACCCAACATCCTATTTCCTTCCTTTCCTGCCAATGGATCAGCTAGTAAAGAATCAGCCTGCAGTGTGGGAGACCTGGATTCGATCTCTGGGTTGGGAAGATCCCCTAGAGAAGGAAATGGCAACCCACTCCAGTATTCTTGACTGGAGAATTTCATGGACAGAGGAGTCTGGAGGCTACAGTCCGTGGGACTGCAAAGAGTCGGACATGATTGAATAACTAATACTTTCACTACCATTAGCCTTTTAAGTTCCTCCATACAGCAGTCAATTCTCTTTTATAATAACTCTCTATCCTTTCAATGATCTCTGCTACTTCCAGGAGATGAAAACTGACTTAATACACCTTGAAAGATCTTGCTTTTCAGAGACTCAATATTTTTCATTCAAAGGCTCAGTCTTTCAGCTTCATGCTCTTTTCCATTAGTGACAGAAAAATGGAAAAATAAACAAAAGGCTGGGTAGATATCTTTGGGTATCTACCATAAGGATCAAGCAGGGGCTAGTTGTTTATAGATGTTATCTAGAATAATCCTCACAAAACTGAATCAGCTGTTATTCTCCTTATGTGCAGATAAAGGGTCAGTTTCAGAGAGATTAAGTGGTTGCCCAAGCAATTCTGAATGAAACCAACCATTCAAGCTTTCAACCAAATTTTATCAAACCCAACACTATTTTGTTTACATTAAACCTACCCCAGACCCTTTGTTCCTCATGGAAAGATGAAACTGCCACTCTTGGGTACGGCAGATTCAATTCTCTTAAAGAAAACCTATGAGATTTAGGGGAAAAAAAGGTTTGAGGTGTGTATTTATATAGGCATGTGCTAAATCTGAGGTCCCTATAAATTACTGTCCCTCTTATATTATAAATAATTTGAAAATATTTGTGTACTTTCTAAAATAGATTTTAAGATTTTTATTGCTTTTATATCCTTAGGAATTGAGGGAAAGAAAATGGTCTCTACAGTGTTGACTTCTTTAGTAATCCTCCAAAGAAACATAAAATGTGACCTATACTTCCTTAGCCAAAACTAAATATAAAATCTGCCACCCTGAGCTGAGTAGTCCTTATGCTAACTCTTGGAAAGGAATAGCCCATTTCCTCTCGATTCCATCTGGATCTTTCTATTCAGCTGAGATTAATGGATTCCTATAATGAGTCACCCTGTCAGTGTCTTGTTATTTAACAGTAGAGTTAAAAAAAAATCCTTCCACTTCTTCTTATAACAATTAAATTCTTTAACTGGAAAATACATTGACGAGGAAGATACAAAGTTATGAAAATTAGAAGATTTTTTTCTCTTCCAGTTTAACAGTAGGGATATTTGATGAAGTGTGATTCCAAAATGGCCACATTTTAAAGGGTTCAGATACAACTGAGTGTATCTGAATTGAACTTGGTGTTTACTACAGCAGTTGAATAAGATATTATGACCTTTCCTTTACATATTTGGCTAATGCATTACGTATGTGATTAATGTGTGTGAGTTGTGTATACAGGGATGTGAATTTTTCAACTCTTTCTACTTTCTTTTTTGAAACAATGGGTGATGACAATAAAAATATTATTTATGGACTACAAGAAATTAGACCCCCTAAAATACAGGGATCCCAATTTTATGCCCTATATTTTTTAATGTTTCTAATTGACTCTCTGAAGAATTAGACTCAAGATGAAAGAAAAGGAGGACTAAGACTTTTCTGAGTGCCTATGTGTCACAGGAATAGATCTTTTATGTTGGCTGTAAAAATGTCATTTCAGGTGATGACCAGAAGAAAGGAAAAAGAGGCAAGAAGGGCCACAAGCAACCTTTCAGGATAGGTGTGTTGGTGAGTCCAAGCAGTGGAATAGAAATAAGAATACCTAGAAGGAAAAATTCACAGTGAAGCACTGAGACAAATCTTCCACAGAAAAGAAAGTTATATCATTTAAAGCACATTACCTGGAAAAAAATATATCAGTGTGCAACCCACAAGAATGCATGATACAAAAAGATGGAAGCCCAGCATGTTATTCTGGAGCAATTTCAAGAATATTCAACACTAAATGTCTCAGCAATTTTAATAAATGTTACATGTGTTAGGCTAAGATATTCAGAGTCAGTTTTTGGAAAGTTGAATATTTAAAAAATAATGACTTATCTCCAGAGGAAGAACACAGAGAGTTAGTCTGAGATGCTGATATCAGAAGAATGGTTGAACCATAAATCTTTGCGTGTGACACTGGCAAGTCTATTTCCAAGGAAAGAGGCATATTCCCTAAGAAATGAATTAGCTCCAAGAAGGCTAGACTGATAGTGACATGGAAGAGAGCCCATGACAACTGATTCCCACTCTTTCGGAAATGAAGAAAGTTGTTGGGTGTCTAATACTTAAAGGATCTTCTGTGGTAGAGGGAAGTGTAGTGGAAAAGTGATGATGTTTATGTAAGCTTTGTATCAAGCAAAGTGTAATCTTATAGACACAGATTCAGGATATTAAAAAACAATATGATGGTTGTCTTTCCAACCAGAGTTGAATGACACACTGGTCATGATGTGTGATGTGTTATTCATTTTATATACTGTTAAATTCAGTATGCTGATTTTTAAAATAATATTTGCATCATTATCACAAAGAATACTGGTTTACAGCATTATTTTCTTGTAATATCTTTGTTTGGTCTTTTTATCAGGGTAATTCTGGCCTTAAAACATGAGTTAAGAGGTGTTCTCTCTTCTTTTTGGAAGAGTTGTGTAGAACTGGCAGTATTTCTTCCTTATAAATGTTCAGTGGAATTCACCAATGAGTCCAGCTGGGAGTAGAATTTTCTGTGCAGGAAGATGTTTTTAGTAGAAATCACATTACTGTTGTTGAGATAGAGCTATTATATTTCTTTTTAAATTAGATTTTCTAGATTGAGTCATTTAAGGAATGTGTCCATTTATTCTAAGTTGTAGAAATCATTGGCATGAAGTTGTTCAAAATATTATTGTATTAACATTTTAATATGTGTAGAATGTGTGCCAATGTCACCTCTCTTAAGTCCAGTATTGACAGTTTCGTATCCTTTCTTTTACTTTTCTGATTAGTCTGGTTAAAGATTTGTCAATTTTTAAAATTTTTTTCAAGGACCAGAAAAAAAGAAGCATTTGGCTTTAATTCCTTTCTCTATTTTTCTCTGTATTCTAGTATACTGACTTCTGCTCCAATATGTATTCCATCCTTTTTCTTTTTTAACTTTCTCTGCACTTTGTTTGTTCTTAATTTCCTAGTTCCTTAAGGTTGAAATTAAGGTCACTGGCTTTATACATCTCTCTTTTTCAACAGAGATATTAACACTATAAATTCCCTTCTATTGCTTAAACTTTATATATAAATTACATGTATATTTATTTACATACATTTGGATATGTTGTACTTTTATTTGCATTTAGGTCAAAATGTTTTCTAATTTCTTTTTTGCTTCTTTTCTGACATACCTTATAAAAGCATGGTATTGAGTTTCCAAATATTTAGATATTTTCTAGAGATCTTCCTACTTCTGAATTCTGATTTAGTTTCTTTGGTCAGAGACCGTATTTTATATGGCTTTAATTCTTTTAATCAGACCTATTTAAACCAGAATATGCTTTTCCCTAGTAAATGCTCCATGTGTATCTGTAAAGAAAGCATGTTCTGCTGTTGCAAGGTAGAGTGTTCTGTAAAGTTCAAGTTGGTTGATTGTTGTGATGGTTAATTTTATGCATCAACTTGAATGGGTTAAGAGATGTCCAGAGAACTGGTAAAGCATTATGTACTTCAGCGTGTATCTGTGAGGGTGTTTCTGGAAAACTTTCAAAGCCGACAGACTAAAGATGGGCTTCTCAATGCAGGTAAGCATCAACCAATACATTGACAGCCTGAATAGAACAGAAAGTTGAAGAAAGAACAAAGCTGCTCTTTGCTTGAACCAGACATCCAGCTTCTCCTGTCCTTGAACTTCAGCTCTTCTGTTTCTCTGGCCTTTCGACTTCAGAATGGGACTTGCACCATTAGCAACTCCCCTGGTCCTTAAGCCTTTAGATTCAGACTGAAACTACAGTACTGGCTTTCCCAGGCTTCCATCCTGAAGATGGTAGATTATGGGACTTCCAGCCTCCATAATTGTGTGAGCCAATCACTCACAGTAAGTCTTTTCTATATATCTACACATACATATTGCTTCTATTTCCGTGGAGAATTCTGACTAATACAATTGCATTATTGAAATCTTTTATGTACGTAATGGTTTTCTTTTTACTTTTTGAAGTAGGAATACTGAAACATTTAAATATAATTGTGGCGTGTCTCATGTTTACACGTGCATTTTGAAGCTCTATTTCTTGGAACATAAATGTTTGGGATTGTTATGACCTCTCAATGAATTGATTGATCCCTTTGCCATTATGAAATAACCTCTGTTCCCCCAATAATTATTTGTTTGGCTAAGTGGTCAAATTCATGTGATAGTAATACAGCTACTAGAGCTATCTTTTGGTTAATGTTATTATGATATACCTTATTCTATCCTTTTATTTTCAACTTATTTATGTCATTATATTTAAAGTATAATGGGTCTTGCTTCTTTATTCAAACTGATAATCTCTGCATTTTAATTGGGATTTTTCAACCATTCACATTCAACATGACTTTGATATGATTAGGTTTAAGTCTAACGCCTTGAAGAAATAATTCTTTCATACACTTTATCTACCTTTTGAGTATGTGGAAGATAAATTCAGTTTCCTTTTACTCCACCTTGACCAGATGTGGAAGTTATTTCACTGGATTTTAATTACATGTTTATATTCCTAGCTCATACTTGAAGTCATTAACACATTAAGAGCAGAAAATGCCTTATTCATCTTTCTTGCACTTTTGATATAATTAGAACTTCATAACTAGAATCTAAAAAGTAGCTATAATTGTTAGCAAATAAAGAAATGAATACATTAATTTATTCATTTTTAACCTGGGAGTATCCGTTCCAAATGAATGTTTTATCCTAAAGTTAACTTCTCACTGAAAGACGATAAACATCATCTGGGTTTGAAAGTGTGCTTCTATTCTATGGTCTCAGACTCTACTTTTAACTTTAAAGCCATACTGGTCGGGAGAGGGGGTGAGATGGATAGGGGGGATGCTTGGATTTGAATTGATGTCTTATTAGAGCCACCAAGGAAGTCTATTATCAGAGGAGATTTTTTTTTTTTGTCAAATGTACCACAGGTATTCCAGTGAGAGTGTTAGGGCATCAAGTGTATTTTTCAACAGGATGTAAGAGAGAAAACTAGCATCAGTTACTTGTCTGATTCCTTCTTCTCTTATAGAATAAGATGCTTACTATAAGCTGCATAAATACTATTGATACTGGAGAGAAAAAAGGAGTATCTGCCATGCATAGTTATTGCACTGGATTCTGAAATACTGGTTTTAGCCTTTCCAAATCCCAAACATGGCACAGTACAGAATCAGATGAGCAACTTGACCTGTCTCAATTAGTCAGGATTTTTAAAACAGTAACATTAAGCTTAAAAATACCTTCAAAGATTAAAAAGCAATTGAATCAAATTAAGTTAAAATGATTACACATTTCTGAATTCAGGTATTAAAATTAATTGAACTGTATAAATATTAATGCAGTTAACATGCTTTTAATTCTTTTAATTAACAATTTTTTGTGTTCACTGTAGTATAACAAAATATAAGATGCTTGGATTTATTCATTAAGTCTCAAATCAAACTTTGCTGTAAATCTGGACTGGTACTGACTAGAAATTCACCTCATATTTTGAAGAAGTTGTGGAAAAGACATCCTTAAAGAGCGCTTTTTATAAAAGAAAAAAGAATGTGAATTTCCCTCCTTAAAAACGTGGAGAATTTGAGCAAAAGATGAAAAATGGTTCTTTCTCCATACACTGAAACCACTGGCAAGATAGAATAGTTGAGCCATCTTAGGAGCTATAGAGTGAAAAAAATGAGCTCCTATAAGTAGATAATTCTAGTTTGGTTGTTCAGTTAAAGCAACTTAAGGGAAATGGATGGATGGATGGATAGATAGATGGCAGATATAGATAGAAGGAAATAAAGAGACATACATACACATATTTGAAGCATTATGAATTGGCTGACATATAGTTAAATTTTTATAATTCAAGGTATGTGAAAGGCAAAATTATAATTGGACATCTTTTATTGCAAATTACTTAAAAGTAAGATTGAGTTCTGTAGAATATGAGGCCATGTGAACACTTACTCTGTTATATCAACTTGGCGAGCTACTGCCACTGCCGCTCTAGCATGTAATTTATTAATAGTGATATTAAGCAATATGCCCTTGATTTCCATAACTGTAGTTTCCCAGGACAGTGTGATGCTGTGAATAAGCTAGGATAATGATAGTCGTCATTTGTATTCATCACTTTGGAAGCTGCTCCCAAAATAGAACTACTGGAAAGAGCTACCATGTCTTATTGTGTGTTCAAGATGTTATAATTTTGAGAAATTCTGGCCCTATTATGGACCACAGTCTGTTGGTCTCCTACCAACAACACTGAAGCTTACCTAAACCAAGCTTTCAAGGGACTCTTCCCAAAGGCTTGAAATCACCCAAAGGCACCTTTCCCGATTTCCCTGGAGTGAAGCTGCCCTGCAAAACACATTTTCCCAACTAGCCACACACACTGGCAGTACAGTTTACATGCACAAGAACTCTGAGTCCCAGAGTTTCCTTCCCTGAGGGATATGTTTCAGGGTTTACTTTAACCACCTCATGCTGCTCCCTCCCATTTGAAGGTGCTGGCCTCCAACTGTGGTATACTAGCATGTCACTAAGGAGAAAAGTGACACTCGGAAAGCAGCTCTTGAATGAGGAAGACCTGGGGGACTGTGGCAGGAAGGGCAGTTTACAAATGTCAAAGATGATTATTCCCTGGGACATAGAATCAAGGTCAATAGAGAGCATAAATCTTGTTTTTCTAAACTGAGAGTTTTATTGTGCTCCCACTAGTTACTGCAAATCAAATTTTCATTGGAATCCCATTGGGAGTGTGGCTCACCCTAATTTCTGAGCTTGAGAATTATCAGGGAACAGAATCACTGTACTTCTTTTGGGCTCAGATGCAAATACAGTATGCATATGGAAGAGGCATTTCAGTACAACGAGACAGTCTGTTTCTTTTCAACTTAAAAAACAATCTACAAGAAGACATATTTCTCTCCGAACATTAAGAAACAACTGAGCTGAGTTGCAAAATACCTTCTCTTTTCTTCTCTTTCCAGAACATGAAAAACTGCAGAGATTCCAGGCCCAGAGCCAATCTTTTTCAGGACTCGGGGACGGGGACGGGTGGGGAAAACCCAGTCTGGGCACACTGTCCCTGTAATCGGCTATGGGTGCACGCTACCATGCTTGAACTAAAAAGAGAATGCCTCTGCACCTTGTCCACGCTTACTGTTATCGGCAAAATACACCCTATGTTTAAAGGGCCACCTCCAGCCTTCCCTTCATTCGGTTTCCTCTGGTCATCTTTACAGATTGCATCCAGACACCGTGTATACACACATTTCCTAAACACTGTCAATGAAGTGGTCAGTTTTCTTAATTAAAAGAAAAAAAAATTGTATCAGACACATTGTATGCTTGAATTGATAACATCTGAATCAACAAACGATTTTATAACAGCCCTGGCTTTTTACCTGTGTTTTGTCTCAGACACTTTTTATCAGTTAAAGCCAGTGTGATGATGTGAATCAACCAGGGGCTCTGGCTGAAATGCTCTTAGAGATCGTTAAGCAGACCTTCCACCACCCACGTGCTTCCCTTCTGCTCCATATTGCTATAACTTAAAACTTATCCAAAAAGTAAAGTATATTAAGAAAATCAAACTGGTCCTAAAATAATAGAAACATTTGGAATAAAATAAAGTAAATTTAAAAAATAACTTTTTCTCTCTGAATACTATTCTGATTAAAAACAATTTTTTTTCCATTGCTTTAATCTGGTCCATTTTTAAAAATTTTACCACCTTAACTATTTTTTAAGTGTACAGCTCTACTGTCTGTTGGGCTGTCCTGGTGGTTTAGACTGTAACAAACCTGCTTGCAATTCGTGGGCAGATTTGTGGATCCAGGTTCTATCCTGGGTCGGGAAAATCTCCTGGAGAAGGAAATGGCAACCCACTCCAGTACTCTTGTGTGGAGAAGTCCATGGACAAAGGAGGCTGGTGGGCTATAGTCTATTGGGTCACAAAGAGTCGGACACGACTGAGCCACTAACAGACAGACACACACACGCACAGTTCTACAGCATTAAGTGTATTCATGCTGCTGTGCAACCATTACCATACCCATCTCCAGAATGCTGTAATCTTCCACAAGTGAACTCTATACCCATCCATCCTCCCCCAGCCTCTGACAACCACCCTTCTACTTTCTGTCTTTGTGCATTTGACTCTTCGGAAATGGCAACCCACTCCAGTATTCTTGCCTGGGAAATTTCATGGGCAGAGAAGTTTGGTGGGCTACAGTCCACGGAGTTGCCAAAGAGTCTGACATGAGTTAGTGACTAAACAACTTTCCAGGTACCTCATGTAAGTAGAATCATATAATATCATCCTTTTGTGACTATTCTTTTTTTGTTGTTCACCTAGCATGCTGTCAAGATTCACTCATGTTGTAGTATGTCAGAATTTACTTTCTTTTTTATAAAATGCTGAACAACATTTCATTATGTGTATATACCACATTTTGTTTATCCATTGGTCCATCAATGAATGCTTCAGGTGCTTCATTCTGAATTTTTTAACCATAGGTAACTTTAAAATAATATACAATAAAGATGAAAGAACGTTATATCATCAATGTTTCTTTTTTAAAAAAGACCGTATTCTGGGCCATAAATCATACCTTAATAAAAGGAGAGAGACAGAAAAGAGATAAAAAGAAAAAAAAGAAATGACCATATTTTACCAGCATGAAAAGACTTAGTTATTCATTCAAATATCAAAGTGGAAGAGATATGACTTAAAGATTCTAGGAGGTTATTATGTGACTATTGTAAACTTAATGGAGCTTTATACAATGTCTATATTCTAATAATGGATGATATTATTCCCACAGTTTCCACCTTTCTCCTCTCTAAACTCTCTTCTTGCTTTTATGTCTGTACCTCACTTAGGATGCCTGCCCTTTCCCCTATGTATTTTGAAAATATCTCAGATCATATCTCTAGTAAAAAGCCTGACACAGGCACAAATATCTGCCTACCCTGATCTTGCCTTCTTTATTCTACAAATATGTGTTGATGACTGCCTGTGACAAGCTGTTGACTAAGTGATCAGGGTTAAGAGCTATACCTTGTTTGACTTTCTTGTACATGTCACATACATTGAGAAACATGATTTCTCATATACATATTCACTAATTGCTTCATGTGTCTTATTCCCTTTTAGTCTCCTCTACAATGTTTCACTCAAGACTGGGCCAGAGTTAGTACTCAATACACATTTTTAAATTAAATTTTCATTTGCAATATAATTGATTTGCAATGTGCTAATTTCTGCTGTATAGCATAGTGAGTCAGTTACACATATACATATATCCACTCTTTTTTTTTTTTTTAGATTCTATTCCCATATAGGTCATCACAGAGTTTTGTTTTGTTTTGTTTTGTTTTTTTTCTTCCAATTTTATTTTATTTTTAAACTTTACATAATTGTATTAGTTTTGCCAAATATCAAAATGAATCCGCCACAGGTATACATGTGTTCCCCATCCCGAACCCTCCTCCCTCCTCCCTCCCCATACCATCCCTCTGGGCCGTCCCAGTGCACCAGCCCCAAGCATCCAGCATCATGCATTGAACCTGGACTGGCAACTCGTTTCCTACATGATACTTTACATGTTTCATTGCCATTCTCCCACATCTTCCCACCCTCTCCCTCTCCCACAGAGTCCATAAGACTGTTCTATACATCAGTGTCTCTTTTGCTGTCTCGTACACCGGGTTATTGTTGTTTTGTTTTAACACACACACACATAGATGAAAGTTGAAGCTGAAAGTGTTAGTCAGTCAGTTGTGTCCAACTCTTTGTAACCCCATGAACTATAGACCACCAGGCTCCTTTGTCTAATGAATTCTCCAGGCAAGAATACTGGAGTGGGTAGCCATTCTCTCCTCCAGGAGATCTTCCAGACCCAGGCATTGGATCCAGGTCTCTTGCATTGCAGGTGGATTCTTTATTGTCTGAGCCACCGAGGAAATATATATATATTTTCAAATTATTTTACTAATTATCTTGTTATACAATATTGAGAAGAGTTCCCTGTGTTATACAATAGGTCCTTTGCTGGTTATCCACTGAAATAGAGCAGTGCATATATGTCAACCCCAAACTCCCTAACTATCTCTCCCCCTACTGGGATAGTTGCTGGGAACCACAAGTTTGTTCTCTAAGTCTGTTGTTGTTCAGATGCTAAGTCATATCCAACTCTTTATGATACCATGAACTGCAGCACACCAGGTTTCCCTGTCCTTCACCATTTCCCTGAGTTTCTGAAACTCATATCCATGGAGTCAGTGATGTGATACAACCATCTCAAACTCTGTCTCCCCTTTTCCTCTTCAATCTTTTCCAGCATCAGTCTTTTCTAATGAGTCTGTCTCCGTCCTATAAATATTTTATTTGCATCACTTTTCTTTTTGAAGATTATGTATATAAGTGAAATTACATGACATTTCTCTTTCTCTGACCCACTTCACTCAGCATGACAATCTCTAGGTCCATCCATGATGTGGCAAATGATATCCCATTCATTTTAATGGCTAAAAAATATTCCATTGTATGTATGTACCACATCTTCTGGTCACTAGTATGTTTGCTTGGTGTAAGTTCAGAAGCTACCTCTCTAGTAAACAGATGGAACACTCTATTGTGAACTGTGTATAAAATCTAATAGGTTAACTTATGTGATAGTAACAGAATGGTTTGGCTCTGAGGACCCATTCTTGTTACCTGACAAATTGTAAATTTAGGCATTCATTTCCCAAAACTCCTGAAAAGTATTGGACAGCATACTGTAAGTGATTCACAGCAGGGTTGACATCTTTAGATGCTTTGGTCAGAGTATGAACTACAGGAAGAGACTCTGAAACCTGAGGCTCTTTGTGGTGCCCAGCACCAACGCCAATCAGCTAAGGGTAAATAAAAGCATAAGGAGGGCTCTTCACCGAAAAGGTAGGGTGTACCATGACTCCAAGCTCAATGTATGATGGGCTAGGATAAAATCATGAATATCTAAAATCCCATTCACTTTTATTTACACATCCAGTTCCTGAAGAAATCCTAGGTTTGTTTTTTCTAGGCCCCTCTGTAAACTGTGAGGAGTGGGGGCTGTGCTAAAAGAAGCTAGAACAACTGGGCTGACTTCAGGTTCACCATACTCAACCTGTTGGAATTTGGTTCCTATTCTTCTCCAGTTTGAGAATTGTTTTCCTCTTGAAAATAGGTTCAGTAAGTGTTTCTTATCTTTTTTTGAAGTCATGCAAAATTAAATGTGATAATGAATGTAAAGCTTCTTTAAAATCTGTGAATGTCTGTGTGCATACAAGAGAAGTCAGTTCACATATTGTCTATGAGGCAAAGACTTAAAGGATGGAAATAATGGATATAAGATACTACAGATTTTAAATATTGTTTCCATTCTATCAACATTTGATCTCATACTCTTGCCTAAACAGTGCCCCCTGTGAAAAAAATCCCAGAGCCCTAGGATGGAAAGGGGTGTAGGTCATGGCAGGAAGCACACAGGAATACTCGAATTTGCCAAGTATGGGTACCTTTTGATAGTAACCTGTGCAAAGATTCAGATAGGTCTCTGTGGATACGTGTAACTAGCACACAGTAATAGATGACATTTGCTGAACATATACAAGTGCTAGACACTGTAATGATATAGACAGCAAATATTTAGTAGACCCTACCTTGTATCAGTTACTGTCTTAATCACTTTATACACATTATTTTATCAAAATATCATAGCAATGGTAGCAGTCAGTGAATAATAATAGACTACATTACATATATGGATTCCAAAGCGTAGAGAAGTTGAGAAACTTGTCCAAGTTCCCTCAGCTAGAATGTGGCAGAGCTAGACTTCCAAACCAGGCTCTTGGATTGCAGAAACTATGCTAAGCATTTTTCTGTTCCCAAGATAACAGGGCAAAGCAGAAGCCTGGCTGAGTGAGGAATGGATTAAAAAGTCTCTGTAAAATGGCAGCTGCTGAGTATTTCCATCTTCTGCTCTAAACCCTAAGTATAGACAGCTACAGCCAAGAGAAAGAAATACTAAGAAAAGCCCCAGAGTTTTCCTGAAAGGAATAAAAGATTGGTAGTGACACAGCAAATCAGGCTATCCAGCATTAAATTCACCAGGATGAACAGAAGCACTTATCCTCTGGTAAACATAACAAGCTAAGGTATATGAGCTTAAAGAGAAAACCAAGAAGTCATCTGAGTACAATGTTTAAAACAGGATGTGTGGATTATATTAGGCATCAATAAATAGTTATAAATAAGAAGCAAATAGATTTACTGGCCATAATAATATAAATACATTTTAAAAATCACAAAAGGTAGACAAATTAACAGAACTGATAGAGCCACAAAATAAATGAGTGAACAGAAAGATCAGACCCAGGGACTTATTTAGAAGGCATCAGAAAGTCATTAAGTAATGGAAAACACAGAAGTTAATAAACATAGAAGATAAAAATACAGCATCATCAACCATTTGTAACAGTACCACAAAGAAAACAAATGAAGAAATGGAAGCAGATAAAATAACACACCAGAATTTCTCAGGATTTAAAAATATAAACACTTAAGAGAAAGGACTTTAAAATTTACAAAACAGTATAAATAATGGAAGATCCACACACATGTGATAGGGAATATTTTAAGAATATTCTAAATACTTCCAGTGAGTGAAGATATGTTAAAGAAAATAGTTTCAGATTGTTACTGAATTTTTCACCATCAACAGAAGGCTAACATTTTCAAAGTGTTTAAAGAAAAGAGCTCTACATCTAGTTTTTGTTTGTTTTTTTTTTAATTAGAGTGCAGATTATTCCTTGAGTAATAAAATTCTTCTTTGAAAATACCAAGAAACTAATCCTATACTATGCTATGTGAAATCTGAGAAATAAGTGTGATCAAATATTTTATTAAAGCTGAATATTGTCCATAAATGAAGAACATGATGAAAACTTAGAAGAGGTAAAAATGAAAATAGATAGTTCAATTCAGTCTCTCAGTCACGTGACTCCATGAACCACAGCACGCCGGGCATCCCTGTCCATCACCAACTCCCGGAATCCATCCAAACCCATGTCCATTGAGTCGGTGATGCCATCCCACCATCTTATCCTCTGTTGTCCCTTTCTCCTCCTGCCCTCAATCTTTCCCAGCATCAGGGTCTTTTCAAATGAGTCAGCTCTTTGCATCAGGTAACCAAAGTATTGGAGTTTTAGCTTCAACATCAGTCCTTCCAATGAACACCCAGGACTGATCTCCTTTAGGATGGACAGATTGGATCTCCTTGCAGTCCAAGGGACTCTCAAGAGTCTTCTCCAACACCACAGTTCAAAAGCATCAATTCTTTGGGGCTCAGCTTTCTTTATAGTACAACTCTCACATCCATACATGAGCACTGGAAAAACCATAGCCTTGACTACACAGACCTTTGTTGACAAAGTGATGTCTCTGTTTTTTAATATGCTCTCTAGGTTGGTCATAACTTCCCTTCCAAGGAGTAAGTGTCTTTTAATTTCATGGGTGCAATCACCATCTGCAGTGATTTTGGAGCCCAGAAAAATAAAGTCAGCCACTTTTTCCCCATGTATTTGCCATTAAGTGATGGGACCAGATGTCATGATCTTAGTTTTCTGAATGTTGAGTTTTAAGCCGACTTTTTCACTCTCCTCTTTCACTTTCATGAAGAGGCCCTTTAGTTCTTCTTCACTTTCTGCCATAAGGGTGGTGTCATCTGTATATCTGAGGTTATTGATATTTCTCCCAGCAATCTTGATTCCAGCCTGTGCTTCCTCCAGCCCAGCATTTCTCATGATGTACTCTGGATATAAGTTAAATAATCAGCGTGACAATATACAGCCTTGACATACTCCTTTTCCTATTTGGAACCAGTCTGTTGTTCCATGTCCAGTTCGAACTGTTCCTTCCTAACCTGCATACAGGTTTCTCAAGAGGCAGGTCAGGTGGTCTGGTATTCCCATCTCTTTCAGAATTCTCCACAGTTTATATGATCCACACAGTCAAAGGCTTTGGCATAGTCAAGAAAGCAGAAATAGATGTTTTTCTGAAAATATATGGGAGGTTACTAATTATGTGGGGACATCTATTCCATCTCTCTCAATTTTTTTCAGCTACTGAATAATAATCTAAACCAATTGCCTCCTCCCAGTGCTTATATCCTGTAATCATTTAAAGGCAAAATCTGTCCAGTAGTGTTGCCAGGTGGTATAGGAGCCAACAGGAGTATTCAACAGAGAATTGAAGATATACTAGTTTTCCTAATGCTGTAGAACCAATTGCCACAAACTTAGATGCTTAAAACAGCAAGCATTTATCATTTTCCAATTTCTGTAGGTCAGAAAGCCCATAGCTTAACTGGGACCTTTGCTTTAGATTCTTATCAGGCAGCAAACCAGGGCTAATTGGGATTACAGCCTCATCAGTGGCTTGACTAGGGAAAGATATGCTTCCAGTCTCCCTCAGGTTGTTTCAGATATTCTCCTGAAGGTTGTAGGACTGAGGTTCCCATTTTCTTGCTGGCTGTCAGGAAGGGCTGCTTTCCACTCCTAGAGGTTGCCTGTTGATTCCTTGTCATGTGACCTTTTACAGAGGCAATTACACAGATCTGCTTGCTTTTTCAAGACCAGCAGAAGAATCTCTACTTCTAGCCAGCAAAGATGAAGTTATATATAATGAAACATAGTCCATCACCTTCACCAAGGTCTATTGCTTAGAAGCAAGTCAGAGGCTTTGCTGGCACTGAAGAAGAGGAAATTATAAGAGAACAAGATTTATTACAGGTGACCTAAAAATGTGTCCACCACAGGTGCCTAGGGTTTTCACCTCTCCTATTAGATTGCCAAGGTAGGCTCAAACTTGAGCCTGTCTGCAGGTGGAAACAGACAGAACAGGCTCCGTCTTGAAAGCAGAACTCCATCTTGGGCCTGACTGTGGACCTTGAGCTATATGCCCAGTATCTATGGAAATGACATACCAACTGGAAGACCAGACCTCCTGGATGGAAGAACCCCAGGGCTCATACCTAGGCTCTCCATTGCCTAAAAGAATACCCTAATTATCTGTGTAACCAAATAGAATCATAAATTCTATTATGCTTATTGGGTATGACCAAAGGCCTATTGATAATTGTCCACTGTTAACTACCTAGGCTTAAGGCATATGAATCACGCATTAACTTTGATTGTATCTTTCTCTTCCTTTGTTCAGACTAGATTCAGGGAATTTGGAGATGTGGGTTTGGGCACGTACACTTAGTGTATATAAGGTTTTCACAAAAACTGGTTGAGGTCTTTGGCTAAGAGGAGACTCTGCCTTGGGCCTGCCAGTGTAATAAACTGCACTCCACTATCTGCATGGTCCTTCTAAGTGAGTTTGTTTCCTGGAATGCGTGGCTACAACATGTCTATTATCACAAGAGATAACTGACATTCAGGAAAATATGAACTGACATGCCCAATTTTCACATACCTACAGGGTAAAATCATTATTTCAAGAAAGCCTACAAACCAAAGAGCATATGCTATATGAAGCAAAAATATTGAAGTAGATGATCTACAATTATAAAATAAGTGCATAAATATTCTCAAAACAGAAGGGAATGTGCTATAACATAAAGCAGGAGCAAGAAGATATAAGAAAGTTAGAAATATTAAATGTGCAGAATACAGTAGCTAAAAAAAATTTTTTTGGGGGGGATTTTCTTCTTTTTATTTATTTATTTTCATATTTTTTTAATTTAATTTTATTTTTATTTTATTTTTATTTATTTATTTTTTCTGTATACATGTGTTCCCCATCCTGAACCCTCCTCCCTCCTCCCTCCCCATACCATCCCTCTGGGTCATCCCAGTGCACTAGCCCCAAGCATCCAGTATCGTGCATCAAACCTGGACTGGCATCTCATTTCATACATGATATTTTACATGTTTCAATGCCATTCTCCCAAATCATGAGATGAGTACAGCTAGAGAGTGACTGAACAAGCTGAAAGATCAAAGAGTTCTCTCAGAAGACACCGAAAATGGACAAAGATTTAGAAGATGCAAGAGAAAAGCTGGGAATACAGAGGCTAGAAATAGAAGTGACAATATCGGCAATAGTTTCAAAAGACAAAAATAATAAACTAAAGAAAGGCGATATTTGCAAAAAGAAGGGAGACAAATTTCCTAGAACTATCAATGAGAGACTTTGGACTGAAACAGCGCAGAGTGGCAGATAGGAAAGGTAACAGAACACGCAACCCTACACCTGTTAGAAACACTCAACAGGCAGAAATTGACATCAGACCCTGAAATTCTTTAACAGAATTGCCATTAAAATACAAGGGTGAAAAAAATATCCCCAGGCATATCAGCCTCAGAAGATTTGCCATACAAACATTCACTTAGAAAACACTCTGGATGAAACAATCAAACAAGAAGAAAAGTATATTTGGGAGCTGCAGCAACCCATGTGAGAAGTAAGGGTGATTAACTTTTCTAGCAGAGATTAAACTTATCTCTTGAAACAAGGATAAAAGGGCAAAATCTATAGTGCTCTACATTTTGCAATAAACTCAGAACTAAAATTCCATGAAGATAAAGAGGCAGAAAAGGCCAAAAGGCCCTGAAGATGTTAAAAATTTGCTGATTTCTTAGGGAAAGAATAGAGGTAATAATAAATTTAAGAAATCAATATGGATATAAACATGAGAAGGATTTTTATTTAAAGATTTCAAATATAAAAACAAAAGTAGAATGTGTAATTTTGAAATTAGGACAAGAAAACTTAAAGTAAAAAATGTTTACCAAAGTAAACAAAAAGAAAGGATAGTAAAGGGAAAATAGTAAATCATATCACCAAAAAATTCCTAATATAATCACAATAATATTGAATTAAATTCACCAATGAGAAACTCAGATTGAAAATAAAATTGTATAACAATACAACATCTGTAATATTTGCAAATAAAATAAGAATTGAGAATAAAGGATGGAAAAAAGATATATTATGAAAATATGAACCAAAAGAAATCTGAGGAAGTATTTTTAATATCTAGAATATAATTAAGACAAAAAACTCCACAGAGATAGCATAGGCTGATTATATTGGTGAAGAGTACAGCTGATCAAGAAAATAAAACCATTAGAAACAGCTATCACCTCTACAATAAAATCACAAAATATATAAAGCCAAAATGGGAAAGACTGAAGAGAGAAAAAGATAAATTACCAATTGTTGCTGCAGATTTTGTCACACTACTCTCAGAAATAAATAGATCTAGAAGGCAAAATAAATAGAAATATGAAAAATCTAGATGATAAAACAAATAAATTTAATTAATCTATGGGATAATTTGGAGTTCAGCATCCAACAACAGAGTACATATTCTTTTTGAGTGTGGATACAATATTTGAATAACTATGTGTTTAAAAAAATAGGAAAACTAAAATTCTTTAAGTAATAAGTAGATAAAGAAAAAAATAAAATGAAAAGAAAGAAGAATGAAGGTGAGAACAAAAGAAAACAGAAATAAATATCATGTGTACTAGATTTTACACCCAAAATCCAAGAAAAAATTAATAACAAAATAACTTTAAATATTCCATGTGTTTGGAAGCAAAATCTTATCCTGGTAAATAACCCTATATAGAGAGAGGCTATTATGAAAAAAATTAGGACTGGACAATGAAAACTAAATGGATTTTTAGGATTTCACATGCCAGATTTAATTACAATGATCAGAAAGCACCTGTTTTATAAATGCTGCTAAGCTTATATATGGAATTTAGAAAGATGGTAACAATAACCCGGTGTACGAGACAGCAAAAGAGACACTGATGTATAGAACAGTCTTATGGACTCTGTGGGAGAGGGAGAGGGTGGGAAGATTTGGGAGAATGGCAATGAAACATGTAAAATATCATGTAGGAAACGAGTTGCCAGTCCAGGTTCGATGCACGATGCTGGATGCTTGGGGCTGGTGCACTGGGATGGCCCAGAGGGATGGTATGGGGAGGGAGGAGGGAGGAGGGTTCGGGATGGGGAACACATGTATACCTGTGGCGGATTCATTTTGATATTTGGCAAAACTAATACAATTATGTAAAGTTTAAAAATAAAATAAAATTAGAAAAATAAATAAATAAATAAATGCTGCTAAGCTAAGATTAAAACTCAAGAAGTTCGAACAAGGAGATAAAGTCAAAGAAATCAGAAAAAAGAAATGTAAGGATAGATTTCAATGAAACAGGGCATTTATAAACACAGAAAAGTTAAATAATATTCCAAATTGATTTCTGGAAAACATTCATAATGCACAACTCTAATATGATAACTCAAAAAAAAGGATAGTTTAAAAATATATATGTATTGAAAAGAATGAATCATGAAAGACACAGATAATAATATATTAAAAAATAACATAGTAGTTAAAAACTAAATCTTAGATGAAATAAACTCCTAGAATGAATATCTGAATTAGAAAAAAATGAAAACCTTCAACATAATATAAACATTTAAAAAATGAAATAGTAGCTAAATACAATCTTCCCTAAAAAAATTTTAGTCCAACTAGTTTTATAGGTAAACTCTATCAAACCTCTATGAAAAAAGTTAATTCTTATTTTAAACAAATAGTCTCACAAAATAGAATAGTGCTCCAAATTAAGTTACAAGTATTAATACAAAAACAATTCTATTAAAATGTTTAGGTAGTTTTTTTTTAGGGATTTTTAAACTTATTCAAAAAATGTTCTGGAAGAATAAAATCCCATGAATAGCTATTTCAATAAGAGAATACTTACTATACCAGTTACTAAGATTTACTAAAAAAACATAAATAAATAAACTTATGTTAGCCCAGAGAGAAAGAAATAGACCAATGGGTAAAACTGGACACATAGAAATAGCATGTTTAATCAATAAAAAGTAAAACTGAAAACATATTGTTTATAGAAATGATGTAATGGAAATTCACAATAAGGAAAAATAGAATCATGTACCCTCACTCACATCACATACAAAGGTGGAGTCAGATGAATTAAAAATCTAAATATGAGATAATACAAGTTCACATACATACATATACATGATAATTATATGAGGTGATGGATTGGTTTACCTTATTGTTCTAATCATTTTGCAATATATACATACATTGAATCATAATATTATACTTCTTAAACTTACACACCATTTAATGCCAAAAAATTTTATCTCCAAAAAAGCTAGAAAAATAAATAGAGCTAATTTAAACTAATTAAAAAAAAAGAACTAAATGCTGAGTGGGGGATCTAAGCAGATAATAGAAAAATGTTGAAAAATAATTGTGATACCTATAAGTGAGGGAAGAACATATTTAAAAAGATATCATTACTCTAGGAGACAAATCCAAAAAGTTATTACTGAGATTTGTGTTAAAAGTGTTCTGCCTATCTCTTCCTCTAGTTGTATAGTATCTGGTCATGCATAGAGGTCTTTAACAAATTTTGAATTTATTACTGTATATGGTTCTTTTTCATGTAGCTGTCCAGTTTTCCCAATACTACTGATTAAAGGATTGTCTTTTCTCCATTGTATATTCTTGCTCCCTTTGTCACAGATTAATTCATCGTGGGTGTGTGGGTTTATTTCTGGGCTTTCTAGTCTGTTCTGTTGATCTCTATGCCTCTTTTTGTGCCAGCACCGTACTGTTTTGATTACTATAGCTTTGTAGAACAAGGGAATGTTACTCAGCCATAAACAAGAAAGAAATAATGTCATTTGCAGCCATATGGAGGGACCTAGAGATTATCATACTAAGTAAGCTAGGCAGAGACAAATATGATATTGCTTACATGTGGAAACTTAAAAAACGAAAAAAGACAAACTTATTTACAAACAGAAATAGACCCACAGACATAGAAAATGAACTTATGGTTATCAAAGAGGAAAGGCAGGGGGAGGCGTAAATTAAGAGGTTGAGATTAACATATACACAATACTATATATAAAATGGATAACAAACAAGGAGTTACTGTATAACACAGGGAACCATACTCCACATTTTTAATAACCAATAAGAGAAAAGAATCTGAAAATGAATATACACACACACACACATGTGTGTGTGTATGTGTGTGTGTATAACTGAATCACTGTGCTGTGCACTTGAAACTAAAATGCATTGTACATCAATTATATTTCAATTTAAAAAAGATATCAGCAGCATATGCAATGTGGGGATATTAATGGATGTGGTTACTTACACAGGAATTAAGAACTTCAGTTCACTGAAGGACAACATTGGCACAAATTAGAGAGAGAAATATAGCAGGGAGAGAATAGGTGTCACGTTTAAAACTTTTAAGACAATGTCTATAAAGTTAGGAAAACCAATAGAAATGTGAGCGAAGACATTAATAGGTTATAGAAGAAGAGGACAAGATGACTAATAATCATGAGAAGAAGCTGTCGAACTCACTAGCAAACAGAGAAATGCAAATGAAAATAATGAGATACTATTTTATATCCACAAGAAAGGCCAAGAAATAAAATTTTAATGACTATGACACATCAGATCCCAAAGAGACCCAGGCTCCCTTGGCACTAGCAGCAGTCTCTAATGAGGGCACGGTCTCGGCCAGAAGCTATGCCAGCAGAAAGTAAGTGTACAAATCTCCAAAGCAGTTTGTCCTGGGCGATCTGGGCTGGCATTCAGACTGTGCTTTACTTTAAATCTAGAAAAAAGCAAAGAGGACAATAAGAGAGAAAAGATACAAGTGCCACTCCCTGCAGGAGAGAGATTACAGAACGCCCACTTTGCTCACCCCATGGTTGCCCCAGGGGCTCAGAGTATCTTCAGTATCTCAGGACCTGTCCTCCTGGGAATCTTCACTCTCCAGGGCTGTCCAGCAATGCCCTAGGGGTGACTGGCTTGTTCTCCCCCTGTTTCATTTCCTATGACGACAGTAAACCCTGAAGGTGGTGGTTCCGCTCTTCCTAAGCAGCAAATACCCAGCTCAAGATAACCATATGCACCATGTAACTAAATAGAACATATCAACAATGGTAATTTCTTAAACATAATATAACTGTGATCTGGTAGCAGTTACTTATTATTCGATTGGCTAAGTGCTAACACATCATAATGATTAGTTAAACCTGATTGTTACAAAACCTCAGCAAGTACCTCTTCATGTAGTACCTTTCCAACTCTGTTATAATCAGTCAGCAGTTTCCCCATGTGCGTTAGCCTTGCCTGGTGACCTTCACATAGACGTACATCCTTTTGGCCACATATTCAAGACACTTTGTGATTACTGTTGGCAGATAAAATTCAAAACCTCCAGCTAAATCTCAATTTCAGATAAGGAACCTTTAAAAGTCTAAGTATATCCCCAAAATCGCATGAGATATATTTATACTAACTGGCAATTCTGCTTGTATTTCTGCATTAACCTGGACTTGAACATCATGGTTTTCTATTTAGCATTCCCTTCTTTCTACTCACTTTTGCTTGAACTGAGTCTCATGTTTCTGTTAATTTTTTCATTGCCCTTAGTCCGAAATCTGCTGCCAAGATGAAAGAACAAACATGCCATTTTCTTAATTCCAATAAAATTATGATGTAGGTATTATTACCCCCAATTTACAGAGAAGAAAACTGAGGTTCACATATGTTTAAAACTGCACCTAAGATCACATAGCTAGCAAGTGGAGTCTGGAAATCAGCCTGAGTCACAAGTCATTTACTTTCCACTTAACCATACTGCCTACTAGGAAGAATCAAGGAGAAAAAGTCAGAGATGTGGCAGTGCATTGGGCTGGGGGCAGGGGGCAGTGTTTTTGCACTGATTAAAGGATTTTGACCCAAGGAGGACATGTTCACAAAGAAACTCAGATTATGACCCCGGGATCCCAGGCTGCCCCACAGGAATGGTGCTGGTACCTCTGTAAGTTGCACAGCTCAGCTCACTGTGCTGCTTCTAGTAGGTCAAGTCCTAGCATTCCAACACTGAAGACCCACCTTCAACAGGCAAAGAGAAGAAAAACTCAAAGCCGTAACTTGAAACCCCGTTTCCTTTTCCCTCTACCCAGAGGCCCACAATAAGTCATCCTGCGTCTTCTTGCTTTAATCACCCTATATAGAACAAAACAAGGCCCAGATTCTAAAGCAAAGGATCCGTTTACAAAACCAGTGCCCTTTCTTCCACCTGCCCTCCTTCACTGAGAAGACTCAAGCTACCCACCTTTAGGAAAATCACCCAAATTACAGGAGCTAATTATCTGTGTTGTTTCTCTTTCTTTCCCCTCTAAATTATAGCTACCTTTAAGAGAATCCGATTGCTTTTTTAAACAGAAGATTGAACCATCTATTAGAATGTAAAAGAATGTGCTAATTGGAGTTCAAATCAAATCAGACACAGTTTAAATTTATACTTGTAAAATGAATTATCCTTACCTTTGCACCCCTAACTCCACAGGCTTGAAACAGTAGAATGACCCAAAGTCACCTTGAATTCATCCACCCTTACAACCTGACAGTGATTGCTTTTTTGTTTTTAGTCTCTTTCAACCAGAAGTAACTGCTCTTAACTGTGAGATTATGCAGCTCTGTTTGGAAAGCTTTTGTGAGTCCCTGTAGTATAATGATTTTCCTTTAGAGAGCATGTAATTTTAGGTTCTTGCATAACAGCACAGATTTTTATGGTATTACTAAACTTTGTAATTTTATTTCTCTCTGACAATTAAGTGCACATTGATGTTATGGAATTTTTTCTTCCTTCCATCACAGTTGGATGAAATTGGAAAGGCAGACTATGCTGCGTTGGGAGTGCTCATGTCTAGAAGTGTAAACGTTTTGTGATTCCCTTGTTGAAGATCCATTTCACACATAGGCAAATCCATCACACCACTACTGTTTGCTTTCAGTTACAAACAAGCGGTAACCCAAAACACACAACGTACCGACCAAAAACAATCAATGTGCCATTCGTGCATTCCCTTTGTTTAGGAAATAGTTTAACAGTTTACAGTATATTAACTCAGATGTTTAAACCTTTTGGCAGAAAGTGAGCATTTTCCAAATAAATACTTTTTTTTTAAATTCTAGAATTGATCATTTCTCATCACTAGCCACATCTCTTCCTTGTCTATTGTACTCAGATCTGGGCAGTAACTCCAGTCTTCAATAGACACTCTCAGTGTTTCCCACTGCTGTGTAAATGAGTCACATCACTCATTCTAATCCAGGCAGATGAAAGCAGACAAATGTATCGTCTGTGAACTGCACAACCCCATTTGGACATACATGATTTACTCTGTCTCTTGGAGGCAAGCTGAAGGCTCCCTTACCACAAAGATGAGTGCTCAGTACCCATTAGGCATATGACAATCCTCCCTTGAATCCTTCAGAATTGAATTTTGTAATTTATCAAGAATCTGTAAGAATGATAATGCTCTCTTTTAAGCTTCATCTGTTGCCTTTAATACATTCCCTGATGATTAGAGTTTTGCAGACTTGCTAGGACTTAATGATGCTTCTCCTAGAAAGGTTTACGTGATCAATAAGACATGATCCCAAGACAGAGTGGAGAAAAACTCTGAAATCCAGTCTGAAGCAGCCTTTTCTCTGTGGTCAGATGGAGGCATTTCCCACTGGAAATCACTTGCCATAGTCAGCAAATCTCATGTTGTTATACTTCATCACTCAGATTTGTGAAACTGTGGTACCAGATAAATGTGTATTATCATCATTCTATGGAATAATGCTCCCTTCAAATCTACCTGCAGCTCAACACTTGAATATACTCTATTCCGGACTGTGTGCCCAACTCCAATGCATATGGTGAAGACGTGACCCAGAGTGTGACTGTATTTGGAGATGGGATCTTTGAACAGTAATTAAGGTCACCATTCTGTGTGTGTGTGTGTGTGTGTGTGTGTGTTTGTGGTATGAGCACTTGGAATCTACTCTCTTAATAAATTTCCAGTACATAATACAGTATTATTAATGACAGTCACCATACTGTACACAATAATATCATGTTGTACTCCTTAAATGTGTGCAATTCTTATCTTAAAATTTTTATACAGCTCTAAAAATTTTTAATTGATAAAAAGAAGTAATTAAGGTTAAAGGGGGCATAAGGATGGCCTGATCCTATGGGTTTAACATCCTTATAAGAAAATACACCAGAGAATTCTCTCTCCCAGCACACAGGCATCCCAGACGACAGAGCATGTGAGGATGCAGTGAACACACAGAATAGAGCCCCAGACATTGCTGGTTGAGGATGATCCTCTTGTGGCCACTTGGCCCATAGTCATTCAAAAAGTCATCCATTCAAGTCATCTATCTTCTCCAGCAAAAGTGACTCATGTTGGCTAAAAAATAATTTCATTTTCAGGAAAATAACTGGGAAACTTAGCCTAACAGATTAATATAGATTCAAGATATATAGCTTCAGACTTCCTTGTTGGTCCAGTGGTTAAGAATCCACTTGCCAATGCATGGGACACATGTTTGATCCCTGGTCTGGGAGGATTCCACATGCCGCAGGGCAACTTAGCCTGAGAGCACAACTTCTGAGCCCGAGTGCTGCAGCTCCTGAAGCCTGCGTGCCCTACAGCCTGCGTTTAGCAACAAGAGAAGCCCACTCACCGCAGCTAGAGAGTAGCCCCCACTCACAACAATTAGAGAAAGCCCACACACAGTAACAGAGACCCAGTGCAGTCAAAAATAAATCAATTAGTGAAAAAAAAAAAAGACATATAGCTTCATGTCGTTTTTAGGGGCGTGTGTCTGTGTGTCTCTCTGGGTCAGTTTCACGTGGTCTAGGAGGCTTTTCATGGAATTATAATTTTTAGGCACACATGAAACATCCTGTATACTGAAAACTGAGGAGAGTCAAAGACCCAAAACAGAGTGAAGGGAGCCCCCCAAACACTTTAGGAGCTCAGTCAGTGTGAGATTTCTCCCTTCTCATGGGTGTCTCCTGCTCGGTGCCCTTATTCCTCATTCCTCATGTCTCCTTCCCAAATTTAGCACTTTCAGCTAAACCTCTGGACATGCCCTGAACTATGAGAATTTTAATCAAGAATACTCAAATAAAAATAGCTGTGGAGCAGTGGGTGAATGTCGCCTGCTCTCAGCCTGCGGCACCTGGCCAGTGAAGGCTTATCCAGTAAGAACTCAGTGATCCTTTTTCTCAGACTGGGGCAGTCTTTCACCCTCTGATTTGCATTTCCTTCACTTAATGACTATGGATTGTGATTAATACCTCTCTTCCCACTCATCTTGTCCAAAAGCCCTTGGCATCCTTCCCTGGGCTGGTGAGGGGACGAGGTATGGCTTTCTTGTCCCCACACTCCATCTTCCTCCTGGGGTGATTCTGTAGCTTCCAACTGGACAGGGCTGAGGGTCCAGGCTGTGTCTAAACTGGCCAAGTTTAAGGCAGGGTTTATGAATCCTGAGCTGGATTTTCATGCTGTCTATACCACCGTGAAATTATCTGCTTATTCCATTTAGTAAACAAGGCCGCAGGTTGAAGCCAGCCATTTCCAAGCCCAGCAGAGCCTGTGGCTGCCATGCCAATGTGCTGCTGCAGAGACTAAAGGGACTTCTGTGGGGCTGATGGGCTTGTCCACCCTGGAACCACTTCCCTAGTGCGTGAATGGGAGGCAACTGAAGAAAGGAATGTTTGCTCACTGTACTCCACTCATTACTTATGCACAGTACATATTATTCAAAATAAGCAATTTTCCCAAAGTAAACAAAACTGTTTGCATTTACCAGGAGACAGTCTGCCCCTTTGAGGAAGCTAGTGTCAGGCAGAGAGCAAGAAACTATTGACTAGAATGGAAATAGTACCACATTCTTTGCAGGACAGATTCTAAAAGCTTTGACCTGGCATGCCCATCCTTCCATGTGTGACCCTGTCCAATTTCACTTGCTTCACAGATGCCCAAGATGTTCTTTGCCCTTGCATGCATGCTAAGTCACTTCAGTCGTGTCTGACTCTTTTGCAACCCCTAGGACTGTAGTCTTCCAGGCTCCTCTGTTCATGGGATTCCTCAGGCAAGAGTACTGGAGTGGATTGTCATGCCCTCCTCCAGGGGATTTTCCTGACCTAGGGAATCAAACAAGTGTCTCTTATGTCTCCTGCATTGGCAAGTGGGCTCTTTACCACTATTGGGAAGCCCTCTTTGGTCTTGAGTTGGACTTAATTCTCATTCAAAACAGAGACCCATGCTATAGCACCAATATTTAAAAAATTATGGGTGGAAGAGGATTAACATGAAATAATGCTATTATTAATTCCATTTGTTTTTCTGTAAATTATGAAGAGCCTTCATTATTTACTTGTTTTAGTGGAATATATATACAGTGAGGGAATATGATATGGAAATGGTTTGTCTCCATAAGCCTTTCTTAAGCACTCTACACACAATGGTTTTTCCTCACTTTTTAGATCAGTGGTTTTCAAATTTTCACAAGTAATCACAAGTCCATGGGAGTTTTATAAAAACACAGATTGCTGGGCCCCACCTCCAAAGTTTCCTATTCAGTGGGTTGGGGGCCACTAACATGCATTTACAAAGCACTCCCAAGTGATTCCGATGTTGCTAGTTCAGGCACCAAGTTTGACAGCCATTGTTGTAAAGTTTTGCTGTTCAGTAACGTAGCCGCTAATCACATCTACATGTGGCTACTGAGGGTGTGAAAATGTGGCTGGTATGACCTGAGATATGCCATGAGTGTAAAAATACATATAGGATTTCTAAGACTTTTAAGAATAGTAAAACATACAATGGACATGGGTTTGGGTGGACTTTAGGAGTTGGTGATGGACAGGGAGGCCTGGTGTGCTGCGGTTCATGGGGTTGCAAAGGGTCGGACACAACTGAGCGACTGAACTGAACTGAACTGAAAATATACAATATTAATTTGCATAGGGTTATATCATGAAATGATAACATTATTAGATATTTTAAGTACTGTAGTGGTTGCGGTGGTTTAGTTGCTAAGTTGTGTCCAACTTTTGTGACTCCGTGGACTTTAGCCCACCAGGCTCCTCTGTCATTGTGATTTCCCAGGCAAGAATACTGGAGTGGGTTGCCATATTCTTCTCCGTGGATCTTCCTGACTCAGGAATCAAACCTGGGTCTCCTGCATTGCAGACGGATTCTTTGCCAACTGAGCCACCAGGGAAGCCTATTTTAAGTGTAGCACACTATTAAAATTAACTTCAATTGTACCATTTTAAAATATGGCTCCTAGAAAGTTTAAAATGACATGCATGGCTCACATTATATTTCTATCTGACAGCACTGTTCTAGAGGATCAAGCACAGGCTAAAGAAGGGATACTGCCCATACGAGATAGAGGGTAAAGACAAATTCAAAGTGTAAAGATAGATTCAAATTGTAAAACCGAATTTGACTCCTTGAGTAATGATTGACTATTGTAAGACCTTAGGGAAGCACATATCAGCATATACCCATCCCTGAACATGTTCTTTTGCTGGGCTGACCACCAAGTCCAACGGAGCTCTTGACCAGTATCTGATAGGCCTGAGTAGCTGTCTGGCCAGGAGAGGGAGAAGACAGACACCAGGAAGGAATGGAGGAGAGCAAGACTGTGTTCAGGGGCCAGAGACTCTTTGTTTCCAGCAAATCCCTTTAAGATATCTTGAATGGTCTTGAAAATGTCTGGTAGGGACATGTACTGTTTTTCAGAAAGGCCTACAGAGTTTCCTTTGGATGAAATGGGTTTGGATCCTTTCATCATGGAAGAGGCTAAAATAATTCTGAAGGCAAATATTTCAAGTAAAAATATGCTGTTTGCCTTAGTTCCAAATCACAAACAGTCATCCTTTCTCTTTTTAAATTGATTTGGGATTCTCTATGACAGCATTTTTACTGTGGCTGGACTTTATTCCCCAAACTCCAGTTTGCCCTGGAGTTGACTGAGCAGGACCAAATTACTATTATTTTTGTTTTTCTTTCTGAACACTATCTAAGGTTGTATGGCTCGGTTATGTGGAAGCATACCATGCAGCTACACCCCTTAGGGGATGGCTATGTAAGTAAAAGGCATTGTTGGAATTTTCTTTGTGTTATTATCCTGCCCTGCTATTCCCCAAGACTAAACAGAGGGTTTTTCTCTGCTGATGTGGAACCAGAATGCAGTTCTTACAAAGTCATTTGGCAAAGATATGCTTCAGCTGGAGGGTCAAGAAATGATTCCTACTGTATTCTTGTGTTGGAGAATCAAGCTTAAGCTAAATCACTTTTCCTTAATTTCATAAATATTCATTTCATTGGAAGGAATTTATCCAAGTCAAACTACGTTACACTCTTGTATGTGACACAGGACAGGGGATAAGCAGGATTGGCTACCCCAAATCCCAAGGTTCCCACTCTGTCGAATGATGACACGTCATTTTACTGAGGCGGTTTCTCCTTTCTGCTTGGCTGTATGGTGGGTAGCTAAGAGAAAGTTATTCACTTAACATAAAATATTAGCATTCATCAGAATTTTTTCACTCTATGTGATTAAAGCACTGTGGACACAAATGTAGCTCCTTAAATGAGGTATGACTGTGTTAGCCCCAAGTAAAACCCTAGGCATGGTGATGGAGAAGGGGCGAAAGCCAAGTAGACATGGAAAATCTCTCTCATTACTTGACTATAAGAATCTTAATTAGTCCCAAAGGTTTCTCTCTCACTTATTTTAAAGCAAACCCAGGTAGATCAGACAATGAAATAAGTGTCAATCAATCTCTGCTAGAGTCAGCTACATTACCTACACAATTTGACCCTCTATGCTCGGAATTCTGAGTTGGCTAGGATTTTGCTCCATTTGAAATAGCAGGTAGGTAAGTGGAATTGTGCCAATAACTGAGCTCTTCTAATTGAGTTCATCCTGGTAAATTAATAAAAATTCCTGCCAATCAAACATGTGCATGTTTGCAGGAATATTACCAGTAGGTAATGGAGATAATTAATACTTCATGACATCAAGGTCTGAAATTAAAATCAAATCTGAGACTTAACTGCGATTATTAAATCTGAGGAAAATTATCTTTCAGATGACAAGTGTCACAACCTTCAACACCTGAATTAATAACAGGGAGCGAGCCTCCAAAAACACAGTGCACTTCTTTTTTTCCTATGTTGCAATAATTACCACTTCATGACATCAAGGACCTATATCCGGCTCAAGACAATACTTCAGATCAGTGAAGTATTACTGCAGCACAAAACACAAATTTCAGGCAACTTATCTAGCAACAAAATAGAATTGAAAGAATACAGGACTGGTGATGGGAGATACCAAGACTTGGGTCTAGCCCACAGTCTTGCTCATGATTTTCCCTTTTACTCTAGCTAAGCAAATCATTTCACCTACCTGGGTCTTAGTTCTTTCATCATGAAGCTAATTTCTGTTCTATTGAAAAAATTCCTATAAAGATCACACAGAGATTTTAAAAAAATATTTATTATGTGTTTGATTTTACTCATTCATTCTCATATATTGCACGCCAGCCATGATGTGGGATGTTTGAAAAACAGATTAGAAAATATACAGTCCTTGATTTAAAAGGACTTCAATACCTGCCGAAGAAATTGTCCAGATTAAGAGTATGGAGGCGGGACTTCACTGGTAGTCCAGTGGTTAAGGTTTCACCTTCTAATGCAGGGGGTTTAGGTTCGATCCCTGGCTGGGGAGCTAAGATCCTACATGCTTTGTAGAAGAAAGATCAAAACATGAAACAGAAGCAATATTGTAACAAATTCAATAAAGACATTTTAAAAATGGTCCACGTCAAAAAAAATCTTAAAAAAAAAAAAAAAGGAAAAAGAGCATGGAGACAGGGTAAAGCTCAAGGTTTCTAGAAGGCATGTCCTGTGTGGTGGAAATGGGGAGGGTGAGTTGCTGGCAAGGAGATTCCCAAAGGAGAGGATGCTGGGGTTGAATCTTAGAAGATAAACGTCTCAACAGATAGATGAACATTCAAGGGAACGAGGTTCATAAATTTATTTTTTTCTACCATAACTAGATTGGAGTGGTTGATTTCTAGGGAATAGTTACTAATGTGTGACAATCAGAGATACATGCTGAAAACAAAACACTGTTTCCCAAGTCACAGCTGCATTCTAGAACTGAAGTGGTATGGATTATAAAAAGAAGAAAAAAAGTAACTTGCCTGAGGACAGCCAACTAGAAAGGACTGGAACTAGGACTTTAACCATGTAGCTTCATCAGTATATGTATGACCTCATTTTGTCGCTGTTAAGACCAAGGATTGCTGCGGTGAGGCCAGAAGGGGCCTTTTTCATAGGGTCAGGATAGTAGAGCAGTTGGACTGTGAACAGATTCCAGACTCAGAGAGGAGATGCAATGCCTTGTGGGGAGTGAAGTCATAAAGACTTCATAAGACCAAGGATTGCAAGGCTGAGAAGACGGATGGCCTGACCAGGAGGCCACTGAACCCTGCACTGAGGGCTGAAGAACAGGCTTATTTCATTTATTCATATCCTGACATTACCTTAGCATCTCTGAGCTGATGCTGGTCCTAGCTTCGTCCACTAGGACTGACCACATGGAAGGCTATAGCTTCTTGCAATGGAGAAAAGGGAGAGACAGGTCCTAACAACACCCAGGAGTAACAGAGGCAGGGAGAAGAGAAAAGCTGAGTTCATATAAATCAGCTGAAGCTCTCCCTGCCCAGCACCAGATGTAAGAGCAACAACTGTCCTGCTGCTCTTTTGAGCTTTGCCTTCTGAAATTCAGACCCCGAGGCTTCCCTTCTGTACAAGCTGCACTGAAACTCAGGCGGCGTGGTCCAAACTGATGGCTAAAACATGAGGAATCTTTTCTCCTGCTCTGTCAGTAACCAGTGTCTGAGCTCCCCACCTCCCTAGCTCCATTCCAGGTTCCTCCTCAAGGATCTTGCAGACCTCCCTGGGGGCACCCTCAGGGCCTCTTCCCAACACCAGGGCCGGTGTCAGTACTGTGCCCGGGCCCTATGCCATAGACATTCTCAAATATGTTGAACATCACCACTAAGTGCAGGAACAGTGGTACCTACCTCCCCTTCCCCGCTCCCGTGCCCTAGGGGACACAATTCCCCTGTCCTTGGTCCCACTTCCCATTTATGAGAAATTTCCTCTCAGTTCAGATATGACTGACTGGAAACAGTTGGGAAACTGACTGCACAGACACCATAAAAGCATTGGGACCAACTGTAAAATCTGGGTCTCCTGAGAACCCACAGAATAGGGGATTTAGAATGAATTTGCAAAGAGGCAAATGTATGGTGCTGCTAGTGGTAAAGAACCCGCATGTCAGTGCAGGAGGCATAAGAGACACAGGTTCGATCCCTAGGTCGGGAAGATCTCCTGGAGAAGAGCATGGCAACCCACTCCAGTATTCTTGTCTGGAGAATCCCATGGACAGAGGAGCCTGGTGGGGCTACAGTCTATGGGGTCATGAAGGAGTCAGAAATGACAGAAGTGACTTAGCATGCAAATGTATGCTGCAGTTGAAAGGTGGCTGAATTTCCAGGCCACATCCAGTCTCCAGGGTATCTGGTGTGTATTAACACAATAAGAGAATCATCTCTAGAGCACCCACCCAGTGGTCAGAGTTGCAGTGGAGTCCTTATTACCCCAGGGAGCCCTGGTGGGCTTCATGTCCTCTGTGTGTGCTCCAGAGAGATGGATCTGGAGAAGCCTACCCTCCACCCCCACTTCTCTTGGAACAATGTTTATTCCATGCCTCATTCTTCAAGAGAAGGTCCATGTTTCTTCGATTTGTTGTTTGCAGCAAGGTGCAGCTTAGAGGAGAGTGTGGATGTGTTGGTGTTTGCCATGAAATTAAATAAGAGCAATGATACATAGCCAATGTGCACCCATAAATTTCAAGAAAGAAAATTCCAATGTGGCATGAGGATAGAAGTGGCTGATATATTAGACAGAAAAGGCACTGAATCTTGTGCAAAACGAGAGAAATATAATTTCCCTGCATTATCTTGTCCCTTTCTTAATTGCCTACCAGGATGCATTTATCAACTAGCTTCCCTAGGCCCAAGCTTTCGACTTGCATGCATTTTTATATAAAACCAGCTTGTGTTTTAAGTATAAAATGCACTGCTTGTGCTATCACGCCAGACAGAGCAAATGGATAAAAATCTTCACTTGTCAGTTTCTAGATATAATGCACTTTGCATTTCAAGACTGGGAAGTCGGCAGCAAACACCAAGCATTGACAATAAATACGGGGGTTAGAAGCTTTAGCTGGGCTACATTTACTGCAGAGCAGGCTCATACAGCTCCATGGGAGTTTGTGTAGTCTTGGAGCTGATAGCAAGCAAGCGTGGCTGGCCATCAGGCAATTCCCATGCTGGTGGCAGGCTCAATGCCCCCATTCCAGTGCTGGAATTAGCTGCTGAGATGAGAGTTGCACTCAAGCTCCTTTCAACCCTAAAGGCCTACAAGGAAGGCCAATTTGGAGAACGTGATAACTGACATTAAGATTGCACAAAGGGGGCACATATAGAAGCCATAACAACTCCTCCTAAGAATAAGGCCTTCTGGTATATGTCCTCAAAACAGCAACATATAGAAGCTGATGATGGGACTTCCCTGGTGGTCCTGTGGTTAAGACTCCACCTTCCAATGTAGTGGGTGTGGGTGCAATCCCTAGTTGGGGAGCTAAAACCCCACGTCTCATGATGGAAAAACCAACAATTGCCCAAACAAAACAAAACAAAAGCAATATTTTAACAAATTCAATAAAGACTTTAAAAATGGTACACATATTAAAAAAAAAACATAATGAAGAAGAAGCTGTTGGTGATTCCCAAACCAGAGTCAAACAGGAGGAATGCTAATCAGTCATAAGCCCAGTGATCCCTGAGGTGGCAGAAGGCACACTTCCATCTGTTCCTGCTTTACAAGGGCCCTATTGTATCTCCTGCCAGCCTGACTCACCACGCAAATGGGGTGCAATAAGAATCTGGCCCATAAAGCCAGAAACATATGGAAGCAATTCCTGGCTCTGACACTGTGGTTTTTGGCGTATTATATAGTCTCTTTTAGCCTCAGTTTCTAAATTTGTAATTTGAGGCTAATAAAAATATCAACTTCACTGAGTTATTGAGACTATGGAATTAGATATTGCATGTTAACAGCTGAGCATTGTGCCTGCTCTATAGTAAGCAACAATTACCCCTAAGTATCATTATCAGCTCTTACTGAAGTTGCACAAAAGCAGTGCATAGGCATAGAACTGCAGGGGACTATGTTTAATAGTTTTGGTTTTTGAGGTCAAAGAACAGTCAGTGACTTTACCCAAAGCTATACAACTAGTGTAGCTTTTAGTCTCTTTGATCCCTTTCATCATGATGTGTGGTTTTCAGCATGTAAATCTTGCACATATTTTATTAGACATATTTATTTCATTTATTTTGGTGTTACTGTAAATGGTATTTTAAAAATTTTTAAGTTTCAATTGTTCATTGTTAGAATATAAAATACAATTAATTTTATATGTTATTTGTATGCTGCAACCTTGGAAAATGCATGTATTCATTCTAGAAGGGTCTTTCATAAATTTTTTGAAACTTTCGATGAAGACAATTATATCTTCTATGAATAGATTTATTTCTTCATTTTTATACGTATGCTTTTTATTTTTCTTTCTTTATTGCACTGGTTAGGTCTTCCAGTACAATGTTGAAAGGATTAGTGGAAAAGGAAATTCTTGCCCTGATCCCAGTATTATGGGAAAAGCATTCACTCTTTCCTATTAGATAGTATGTTTGCTGTTGTTGTTTAGTCACTAAGTTGTGTCCAACACTTTTGCGACCCCATGGACCCCACCAGGCTCCCCTGTCCATGGGATTTCCCAGGCAAGAACACTGGAGTGGGTTGCCATTTCCTTCTCTAGGGAATCCTCTTGACCCAGGGATCAAACCCACACTAAGCCACCAGGGAAGCCCATATGTTAGCTGTAGTTTTTTGGTAGAGGCCTTTATATAAGGTCTATTTCTGTCATGCTAAAAATTTTTATCATGAATGGGGATGGTGAACTTTTTCAAATGCTTATTTTTGTATCTATTGAGGTAACTTTTCTCCTTTTTTTTGATAATATAAATTACATTTTTTTTTTTTAGATTTTTAAAATTGGAAGAAGCATAACTCTAGTGAAATGATTTTTTTTTTCCCCCCCAAGGACAGACATTCTGATTTAGAGAATTTCAGGAGGGAAACTGGGGAATGCTCCTTTACATCAGTGGAGTAAATTTATCTCTTGTAAGTCCAGAAACCAAGACACCTACTTCTGAGCTCAGAGAGTGCTTGTGGATTTGTCTAGGGTATTCTATGTGAATCTGGTCCATGCCATTACTTTAAAAAATAGACTCATTTTAACATGTCATTCTTTCCCTAAGCTTAAAATTAAGTGGTATATGATTCAGTGGAAAAGGGCCATGTAGAGACCAGTCAGGTCTGTCACAATTGAGGACCGGGGAAGCTGCAGAAAAGGCTGAGCCAGTCCGCACAGGGCACAGGAACTACCACCTGCTCTAAGAGTCCCAAGTCAGAGGAGATAAGAGATGGATAAAATGAGTTAAAATCCAGCCATTGCCCCCAGAGTTCTCCAGCCTCCAGTGAAAATTTGATGTGTGGACACTAGGATGTGTGCATTAGTAAAACACTGACTAATTTGAGTCCTGATTTTTATAAACCAATGTACCTTATGTCCGTTAAAACAGTAATTGTTACTGCCAAAATGGTGTCCATCCTAACTTATATTTTACTTTCATCATTCAAGTTTGATTTGTTTTAGACTTTAATGAATCCTTTTGGCACTATTTTTCTTGGTTCCTTTGCCCACTGTCCTCCTTGTCTTATATCCCTGTAGAAATAGCTAGTTTATGAAGTGAGAGTCCAAAAAGAAAAAAAAAATTGCAATACTTAAATCATTTTAACAAATAAAAATGATTGAAACTTATTTCACTATTTAATTTTCTTCTTCCTCGCAGTCTGGTGGGGAGAGGAACCCTCACAGCCCAGGTCTCTAGCAGATATTCTAGTTCGCATGCTCCATATGAAGGAAGCCATGTATTAAATTGGGATGAGCCCTTGCATTTCATCACAGAAAGTGAGTGTTGGCTTGAAATTGAGGATCAGCTCATGTGGGCATGAGATGGTGGCTGGGATCATAAACTGCTGCTTCTGGGCAAAGGACCGAATGATTAAAACTGTTGTTTATAGCCCTTATCATTTACAAACAGGTGAACACAGAAAAAAGACTTTCAATTTCCCTAAATTAATTTTCAGTTGAAGGTTCTCTTGTGTCAAAAAGATAAGAAACTTGTATAGAATTACAGTACAAGAAGTTTACAGCTGTTTAAAGGACCTACAAGTCTAAGGTTATCTAGAAAATATGGGTAAAATGATATTTGTCAGAGTGACTCTTACTCTTTATGACACATTTGAGAAATTGAAATGACTTTGAGACAAATGACGCCCTTATTTGGGACCCCATCACCTGTGAACAGCTACCTGGGTAAGTTCAGTAAAGTTGGCTCTAAGATATTAATTGTTGGCAAAAGAGGTAGTCAGGACCTTGGGAAACCCAAGTCTGGTGCTGTGACTGTAGTTTAACATCAAGGAATCCTTATCCCAAGCCAATGTTATCTGCTAAATGAAGGACTTCTCAGCATTTCTGTTTTTTTCAAGATTTTGTTGATGTGGACCATTTTTAAAGTCATTTTTGAAACTGTTACAATATTGTTTCTGTTCTATGTTTCAGCGTTTTGGCCACAAGGCATGTGGGATCTTAGCTCCTCCACCAGGGATCAAACCTCACACTCCTTGCACTGGAAGGAAAAGTCTTAACCACTGGACCACCAGGAAGTTCCTCAGCATTTCAATGTGAAGAGGCATCAGCTTTTTATCGCCTCATCTACCAACTGGTGCTACTACCATGTTGCACTTAATTAGCCCCCTCTGTACACATACTCATTTCCATCACACTCATTTCCGTAATAGTCTGTTTACATACTTCTCTATCCAACCTTATCTATTTCCCAACATATATACACTTACAAATCTTTGCATCTGTGTAACAATAACAACATATTTGGTGCTTACAATGTCTAAGCAACATGCCAAGAATTTTATATACACTTATTCATTTCTACCTCACAAAACCCCTACTTATTATCACTCCAATAACTTCACCCATTTTACTCATGAGAAAGTTGAACCTTATAGGTTGGGCAATCTGCTCAAGTTGTAGCAGAGAAAACCTTCAAAGTAATAACCTCTCTGATTCAAAGGTTCATGCATTTAACTAGTCAAAAGTACTACCTGATACACTCATTTTAATAACTATTTACAGAGTGTATCAAGCACTATAGTGGATGCATTTTTAAGTATTTGCACTTCCAACCATCCACACAGTCCTCTTCCCACTTTAAATTTATTCTCACTCATATTTCATCAGTAACACCGAAGTACGTTTCTTATAAAAATTGTCCCAGTTCTTGTGTTTTTAATGTAAGGCAGATCTTTGCGTACTCTTCCCATCTACTCATCCATTATGCCATGACAAATCATTATTGAGAAACTCAAATTACACTTCAATCTCATGTTTTTCCTCGCTGTGCTTAGTCTCTCAGTTGTGTCCAACTCTTTGTGACCCCTGGACTGGAGCCCGCCAGGCTACTCTGTCCATGGGGATTCTCCAGGCAAGAGTACTGGAGCGGGTTGCCGTGCCCTCCTCCAGGGGATCTTCCCAACCCAGGGATTGAACCCAGGTCTCACGCATTGCAGGCAGATTCTTTATGGTCTTAGCCATGGGGGAAGATTTTCCTCACTAACTCAGCCTATGGAAATTACTCCCACATTTGAGATTTTGCTTTTTCACTTAGCAATCCTCGATTTGAGCCATGTGTCTTTTTGTTCATTCTGAGCTATAATACTCTATAGACTTATTTTAATGTCTTCTTGAGTACAGAACTGGGAGCCCAGCTGAAGCTTGGTGATTCCTATTGAATAATCAAATGATTCAACAAGTAACCCAAAGAAACATGTTCCAAACAGCAATGATAACAACTGAAAATAAAATGCAGTAACAATCTTAAAAGCAAGTTATGATGCCTTTTGGGAAAACGGTACTATATACCAAAGCCAAAGGAATGATTCCTACAAAAACATAGGGAGTCAGAAAAGGTACAGGGGAGAATAAAGTCAGTGATTCCACTTTTACATTAGGGAAAAAATCCACTAACTGGAGGTTATAGCTTGAACTGAGAAAGAAGCCACTCAGTCTTTTACACAAAGTGAGGGAAAACAGCTACGCTCAGTGTCAACTACCTGCTCTGGGCTCATACAGGTCTTCAATATGACTCCCAGATCACAATTCATTCATTAATTCTCAAAGAGTAGATGCCCCACCACAGTGTGAAGACAGACCTGTCTGGATCAGATGTTCAGAATTCTTTTGAACAGGACACAGGATTGGCATCCATTAAATACTTTTCTTCAACCATTTTACTCTCATTATGCACAACAAGGGCTTAGGTTAGCAGGGATTAAAGCATGAATTATTCTAAAGCAAGAAGCTTTAGCCTTAAGACATAAAAGTAGAGAAAAACTGGCTTAAAGGAAAAAAAAACAAAACAATGTAGGATTAGATTGTGAACTTGTTCACTGAACAGTCACATAGCAATTTGCTAAGGTAATTATTACCATTAATTTGAGAGCCAATAATTATCATAGCAGTTTTACCCTTTCATCTCTCATTTATTCTGAAATCCTAGAAGTAGAGTTTTGTTGTTGTTGTTTTTTTTTTTTTTCTTCAGATACCTGGTTTGCTTGGCTGCTCTAAAAGCTTCCTTTTTAATGACTTTTATAATCTTAAGCATTTTTTGGTGGGAATCACAAACTTCTCAGATAGCCTTCTTACATTAGTGAAACAATGCACTGAAATCCAAGAGGTAATTCATCTTGGTCACCCTGTCTTCTGCAGAGCACTCCAGCCCGAAGGTTAATGGAAAAGAAGGCTGTGTCTGCCATCTTGGATCTCATTCCATTTCAATTTTCTGGTCACAACACCATGATTTTCTAGCCAAGAGGGGTGAACAGGAGCATATAACTCTCCCCTTGATGCCTTTCCCTCAGGCCCTTCAGTCTTTGGAGTGCAGGCCTTAGTGCTAGTTTAATTGAACCGCTGTGCTTGGCTTCTCCTCTGAAAGAGAGAGATAGATAGTCCCTCTGGTGACTTGTTGCAACAGATTTCAAACTCAGCTGGATTTAACTCTGGGAATTAAAAATACTGCCTGAGACCAGGAGCCCAGTGAAAAGAGTAACTCCAGACACAGGCATGCAAGCAGGCACTTTACAAGAGGTGTACAAAAGTTCTGGCTTTTCTTCCACTTGGCTACCACCAGCTTGCATGGCTCAATTCCCTTTCTTAGGCCATAATAATGGCTGGTCTGGGGCATGTGTGGTCATGTTGTGTCTTAGAGGAGCATCCGAGAAACCTGTTTTATTTGCTTATTTTAAAAACCTATTTTATTGCTTGAGGCAATAAAATACCAACATCCTTGACTTAGAGAAGATATTAGCTTCATAGTCCCGAAAGGAGACAATTATCAGCACTAAGACATTTGCTCATATGAGTTAAAATCAGCTCATTTAAATCCAAACAAACTAATGAAGGTGATGGTTTTAGAAGAAGAGCTAGAATCAGAAGTTCACAGAATCTGGAACTCTATAGAGTGTGATAATAATGAATAACTGAATGCAACAACATGAATATAAATAATGAAAAAAACTAAGGCCCAGAGAGTGAAGTGACTTGTTCAATTGCTTAGCAGTTTTGGGGAAGGATGAAGTCAACATTCAAATGCTTTTAGGTCTTCCATGGGCAAAGACTTTTGTCTCTTCTTTACACCACTGCCTCAAAACACTCAGAGAAGCTCTGAAGTCAGTTTCCTAATGATATTAGGTAAGAGAGGAAGAGGGAGATAGGGTTTTGCAAAGTCCCAGTAAAACAGGACGCTTGACTGAGTTAGAAATGACAAAAAACAGCCAAAGAAATACTCATGTATTCCTTTCTATCCTTGGTCTCAGTGTTCAGTTTTCCCCAGTGTTACTCTTGGGCTTGGTTAATGATGCAAACAGCTAGATAAGGATGAGTGTCAGGAACCGAAGTTTCCACAAGGTCTGTGTGTGGGACTCATGACCAGTGAAAATCTCTCAGCAGACAAAGAGGAGGCAGTTCAGGAGATGGGAGATTCCTGGTTTGGGTGGGGATTGTTATTAGCAAGGCCTTGAAGATGGGGGTGCAGTGTGCCTTTATAATCCATCATTGACATTCTCCAGTCCCTCTAGACCCAGGACTGAAGGAATAGGATGCAGAATATTATAAGGGAGAGCCTTAATCCAATATGAATTTTTTTCCCCCTAATTCATAGCAATGAAATCCAGTCACCTACAAAATCTCCTAATGTCTACCCTACCCTGTGCTTGTGACAAATGCACAGAGATGAATGGGTAACCCTCCTTGCCCATAAGAAAGAGACAGATATGTACAAGGAGAACTTCAGAGCAAGGTGGCTCCACGACAGAAGAAGCATGTGATCCTGAGGCAGCAAGTGAAAGGGATTCAGTACAGGATAACAAGACAGAGATCTCATTCTTGACTGCAGATAAACCTCCCAGATGATCCCAGAGCTTTTGTGCAAGAAGAACTCATTCCAAGGATGAGGACAGCTAAAAAGATAGCAGTGTTACTACATGGGGGTCAAGCAGTCTTTCCTTCAAAGACATCAGCAGGAAAATAGGAGGAGGTTCTCTAGCCATGATCACCTCTCAGTGTGAGTATAGTCCAGGGACTAGCTGCAGGGTACCATAGTTCTGCCATGCCCTCCCCACAAAAAAACCTATATTATTGAAAAAGTTGAGATGTGGCATAGGATACTAAGGCCCTCCTCTCAAAGGGACGAAAATGAAACAGGACTCTAAGGTGCTGGGAGCAATATAGCTGTCAGTAACAAGTGGCCATCAAACAGATTTGCTGCATTGCTGATGTTTTCAGTCCATGTTTAAAAATTGGTATGATGCCTGCAAAGAAAGGCAGCTCAGTTTTATAGATGCCTGCTTCTGCTATGAGCTGCTGCTCTGCTTTTACCTGGGCCCTCTCGTGGCCAATCACTTCCCCCATGTGCTCCGTATGGTGAACCACTGGGAGTCAAGACCCTTGAGAGTTGAAGCAATTTTAGTCGGTGAATGATCTTGACTCTGTTTGTTGAACCCAGGCAAAGACTCTTTCCTTGGGCCTTAGTTTCTACCTGAGATCCCCTAAGGGCATGGCAGATGGAGTAAGATCCTGGCCAAGGAAGCTATAAAGAAATATTGATTAAAAGACAGTGTCCAAATTTACGATTATATAATGGAGGGATGCAGCCCAACATGAGTGCTTCATGGGGGTGAGAGGGAAGAGAAAAGAGGCAATAAACCTGCAATGTGTCTTGAAGCGGTTGGATGTCCTCGGTGCAGCCTAGCAGAGAAAACAAAGGAGAGGCTGACTGCATCCTCATGTGCCTGGGCTCCACAGCAAGCATGAGATCATCATCATTAGCTTGCTCTACCTCAGTGAAGATGAGTCCCTGTAACAGAAGGGATAATGCACGCTGGAAGCACAGTCTCCCCTGTTCAGGGAGTTCTGTGTCCCAGAATGCACCTCGGTGATGAATGTCTGCTGTCTGGAGATTCTGGGCCCACACAGCTACTGGCCTGGCATTGCAGCAGGACCAGCTGCCTGGCCAGGTCCGAAATGCCTGAGGATGTAGATAATTCTGAGTTATTTTTCTCCAGGGAAATCCCTCTGGCAGTATCTACATCCTGAAATCATAACACGTGTTCAGAGATACAGATGTGGACCTTTCCCCTGAGTGCTGACACCTGTTTTAGATACAAAATAGATTTAACCTAACGTGAGCCCGGGCATCCCTGGTGGCTCAGATGACAGTCTGCCTTCAATGCAGGAGATCAGGGTTTGATCTGTGGATTAGGAAGTTCCCTGGAGAATGGGGTGGCTATTCTGCAGGCTACCCACTCCAGTATTCTTGCCTGGAGAATTCCATGGACAAAGCAGCTTATTACTGGGCTTCCCAGGTGGTGCTACTGGTAAAGAACTTGTATGACAAAGCAAGAGTCTCAAGAGGCATTGGTTTGATCCCTGTAAAGATCCCCTGGAGGCAGGCATGGCAGCCCACTCCAGTATTCTTGCCTGGAAAATTCCATGGACAGAAGAGCGTGGCGGGTTACAGTCTTAAGGTCTCAGAGGCAGACGCAACTGAAGAAACTTAGCATGCAATGTGAGCCCAGAGTTGCTGAATGTAACAACAGGCAATTCCTGGTGGGAAGACCTCTGGAAAGTGTCATTCCCAGTGCCTCTGCCCGGAGTCTCCTTCATGTGCTTCCCAAGAAACGTGATCTGTAACTTGTCACGTGGTGATACCCATGCCTTCCCTAACACACATGGGATTCCCGATGTTGAACACCAACACAGTATCTTTCTCATTGACCTTGATGTGCTTCTTCCTGTCATACATATTCCATCCATTTTCTCAACACACACCCTTTCCAGTTTCCCCGCCTTTTTCTTCTCTGCACCACTTCATCCACCCTCTGTTCCTGTGATTGCATCTGCTCCATTGTGACATCATTGTGTCAGTTCCATCACTGTGTTCATCTGCTCCTCTCATGGCTAAAGCTTTGCCTATTCCTAACCTGCCCAGAAAAATTCTTTCCTTTTTGAAATATTCCCACTGCTACCAGATAAATGTGATCTCTTTTAGTCTCTCAAACTCTCTAATTCTGGAGTCAAGTGATGTGCTGGCAACTGGGTGTATCTGTTCCCAATTCTACATTCAGGCAAGTCAAGGCTGATAGTTCAGAATCAGCCCTGGTGGGGGGAGTATCATATTTACACCATGGTTAACAGCAAGTGCTACAAATCAGAGCTTCCCATTGCCCCCAAAACCAGCCTGTTTGTGAAGAGCACATAGCACAGGAGATGACATATGTGTGGTACTCAATAAATTTTTGCTGAATGGATTTTCACATACTAAAGACATTACCTTTTGGTCTCCAATACAGAAAATATGGGCTTCCCTAGTGACTCATCTCCTGCCTGGAAAATCCCTTGGATGGAGGAGCCTGGTAGGCTGCAGTCCATGCGGTCACTAAGAGTCGGACACGACTGAGCAACTTCACTTTCACTTTTCACTTTCATGCATTGGAGAAGGAAATGGCAACCCACTCCAGTGTTCTTGCCTGGAGAATCCCAGGGGCAGGAGAGCCTGGTGGGCTGACGTCTCTGGGGTCACACAGAGTTGGACACGACTGAAGCGACTTAGCAGCAGTAGCAGTGACTCATCAATAAAGAATCTGCCTGCCAATGCAGCCAATGGCAACCCACTCCAGTACTCTTGCCTGGAAAATCCCATGGACAGAGGAGCCTGGTGGGCTGCAGTCCATGGGGTCACGAAGAGTCAGACACGATTGAGCAACTTCACTTTCACTTTTTCACTTTCATGCATTGGAGAAGAACATGGCAACCCACTCCAGTGTTCTTGCCTGGAGAATCCCAGGGATGGGGGAGCCTGGTGGGCTGCTGTCTATGGGGTCTCACAGAGTCGGACACGACTGAAGTGACTTAGCAGCAGCAGCCGCCAATGCAGGAGACACAGGAGATGCAGGTTCAATCCCTGGATCACGAAGATCCGATGCAGTATTCCTGCCTGGGAAATACCATGGACAGAGGAGCCTGGAGGGCTACAGTCCGTAGGGTCGCAAAGAGTCAGACACAACTAAGCAACTGAGCACACATGAACAGAAGGCATGTTTTCATTTACTTGTTTTTTGAAGAGTAAAATATTGATCCATTGTGAGTAAAAGAACTTTGTAAAATAATAAAGAGCACACTTAGTAAGAATGCTGCTTTGTTTACAAACAGAACATATGACTTTCAACAGGACAAAGCATTATCGCCCTCTGCGAAGCCAGAAGGCTTTTTGCTCTCCTCCAGCAGCCAGGTTTGTTCATCTGAGGCTAAAGGTCTCTCTTGCCAAGAACAGACTTCTGAAAACAATTGTTGGAGCCACACTATAACTGTGATTCTTTATCTTTCCTTTATTTCTTTTTCTTTCCCAGAGCAAGAATAACCTTCAAAGAAGTTTTTGATCTGAGATACCCATTTTCTTGGACCGTAATCTTAACCCATATGCCATCTAGCTATGAACTTCGTTTTGATGAGAAAAGCTGAAGAGGGAGAGAAATGGTCTGGATCTAATCTGGCAGGCAGAAGATATGTGGTTCAAAAATAGTCAGGATTTTTTAGAGTCTTCAGGGAGTGAAAGAGGCAACCATGTGACATTAAATTCCAGTTCTAAATATCCCCCAGCCTCTTATTTATGAAGCAAGCTGTATTAACAAGCATGGGTAAGCACACAAACAAAATCTGGCTCATTCAAGGAACAAAGGATGTGAGTAGCTCACAGATTCAACAAAAGTCTGGTGAACCAGACTCAGAAAACAAGCAGGAATCAAGAAAATATGGCTGCATGATACAGCCTGGGTCATGCCCCTGACAACTCATGCGTTAGCATCTCTACACCTCTGTTATGTATGGATAACTCTCAACTGTGCCTGGGTGTTTCTGTTTCTTCCTCCAGATTTGAGGCGCTGGGCAGCAGTCGGAAGCTGAGCCCAGACCACATTTTACTCTGTTAGCCTACTGTAAGCTAACAACCTGTATTAGGCTTCAGTAAGGGGAAATAGGTAGTTCCTCCCAAAACATCCACCCTAGAGGATGACTTCAAATAAAGAGGGTGTCTAGATCCTGTGGAGCTAAAACACAAAACGAGAACTACATGTGCAAGTACAAAAAGAATGGAGATGGAAGATCAAAACAAGACAACTCCTGATCTGCTTGTGCATTTGTCTTTCCAGGTAAAAAGAAATACAGAAAGTAAGTCATGGTTTAAATTTCTTCTAAGGTATTGATATATCTTGAATATGTCTAAACAGTGAAACACTATTTATAAAAAATTTCTTCCATTTACCTATATATCAAGCCAGGTAAAGTGTTTGTTCCAGCATTTGTTTATGAAATGGAAAAAAAAAAAAGAAACTAGAGATGCCTGACTTGCTCCTGGAAAGCCTAAGCCAATCTTTGTTCGGCTTCTGCATTAAAAACAATGAATTTACTCTATATCCATTTTCCCATTATATTACCAAAGAATAATGACTCCCATTTTAAAGTTGTTGAAAGTCATTTTGACATTCAGAAAGAATACAGAGTCACCACTAGAGTAATCACTATTGGTTATCTGACCCATATACTTGTATATATTGGATTCTAACAGAAAATTCTTAGGACTTCCCAGGCAGCCCAGTGCTCAGTGGTGAGGATTCCATGCTTCCACTGCAGGAAGCATCAGGAGTTTGATCCCTGATCTGGGAATTAAGATCCTCCAGGCAGCACGTCCAAAACAAAAACAAAAAATGGAAAACAGAAACTCTTTTGCTTCATGTATCCATCTTTACTTCATACAGTATGTGCCTCAGGTGTGCAGCCAGACTGACCTGCACTTTCCCCCTTCTCCTTACCATGGATTGGCTTAGAGTGAGTGTATGACCTGACTCTGGCCAATGAGATTCCAAAGAAAGTCTGTGGAGTCCTTGGAAGACACAGAAAGAGACATGCTCACCTCTTCACCTCCTGGTTGTTGTTAGGACAAAATATGATGCCTGAAATTGTGCTAGTCACCATGCTACTCAAGAATGATGCTATCACTCGGGAAAATAACCAAGTGAAACAGATTTGAGAGCCACATACATGAGCCACTTTGCACAGAAGCTGCCCCACTGCTGGACTGCTTACTATTTGAGACCATGTTTTCTTCCTTGTAAAAGCCAATTTAAATTGGAATTTCTTGTTATTTGCTACCAAATGCTTCCTGAGGTAGCTAGTTAGAAAAATATGTTCTCTCTCTCTCTCTTTTTTTTTTTTTTTTTTTTTGAGAAACTGAAGGGCTACTCTGCTCACAGCTTCTATTAAGAGGCAAACCAAAACACAGGCAGAGAGACAAATGAATTGTTTTGCCTTTAGGAAAGAGTTAGTAACAGCATATCCTTATTAAAAGATCATCCTAATTCTTTAGAATTAACTCTACCTGAAGAGCCAAACAATATTCTTCCTGTTTTCTCCACGAAAAGGGTCCATATTAGAGTCTAATGATAACATACACTTGTAGGGGCAGAAAAATTCTCCCTTCTTTCCTTCAATGTCCTTTGTCTGGTCTACTAATTAAATTGGCATACCAGAGATTAACAAGAGAAAACAAATTTAATTTCATGTGTATGGGAGCTAGGGCTTCCCAGGTAGCTCAGTGGGAAAGAAGCCACCTGCCAATGGCCAGGAGACACAGGTGATGTGGGTTCAATCCCTGGGTCAAGCAGATCTCCTGGAGAAGAAAATGGCAACCACACCATTATTCCTGCCTGTAAAATTTCATGGTCAGAGGAGCCTGGAGGGCTGCAGTCCATGGGGTTGCAAAGAGGCAGACACAACTGAGTGACTGAGCACACATGCATGCGTGCGTGCATGTTGGGAGCTCCATAAAAATATGAGATACAGAAACAATAAGGGAGTTGATGCTTACATGCCATCCTGAGTTAAGGAACAGGAAGGGGTCTGGAGGCCTCTATCAAAGGGGAGGAAAATTCATAGGAAGATAAGAACAGGTGTTTAATAATCATATATATGTTTTGTCATGCAGGTAAGTCTCTTGGATTAGCACATGTATACCTGTGATGGATTCATTTTGATATTTGGCAAAACTAATACAATTATGTAAAGTTTAAAAATAAAATAAAATAAAATAAAAATCATCTTTAAAAAAATAAAAAATAAAAAAAATAAACAAAAAGGTATGTATGGTAATAGTGCCCTCTCTGGGCCAGACCCCCTATCTAAATTCTTTTAGGTAATTAAAGAAGAGGCAAATGTTTGTTTTAGTAAAGTAATGCTCAAAATTCTCCAAGCCAGGCTTTAGCAATATGTAAACCCTGAACTTCCAGGTGTTCGAACTAGTTTTAGAAAAGGCAGAAGAACTAGTCAAATTGCCAACATCTGCTGGATCATCGAAAAAGGAAGAGAGTTCCAGAAGAACATCTATTTCTGCTTTATTGACTATGCCAAAGCCTTTGACTGTGTGGATCACAATAAACTGTGGAAAATTCTGAAAGAGATGGGAATACCACACCACCTGACCTGCCTCTTGAGAAATCTATATGCAAGTCAGGAAGCAACAGTTAGAACTGGACATGGAACAACAGACTTGTTCCAAATAGGAAAAGGAGTACATCAAGGCTGTATATTGTCACGCTGATTATTTAACTTATATACAGAGTACATCATGAGAAATGCTGGGCTGGAAGAAGCACAAGCTGGAATCAAGATTGCCAGGAGAAATATCAATAACCTCAGATATGCAGTTGACACCACCCTTATGGCAGAAAGTGAAGAGGAGCTAAAGAGCCTCTTGATGAAAGTGAAAGAAGAGAGTGAAAAAGTTGGCTTAAAGCTCAACATTCAGAAAACGAAGATCATGGCATCTGGTCTCATCAGTTCATGGGAAATAGATGGGGAAACCGTGGAAACAGTGTCAGACTTTATTTTTGGGGGCTCCAAAATCACTGCAGCCATGAAACTAAAAGACGCTTACTCCTTGGAAGGAAAGTTATGACCAACCTAGATAGCATATTGAAAAGCAGAGACATTACTTTGACAACAAAGGTCTGTCTAGTCAGGGCTATGGTTTTTCCCGTGGTCATGTATGGATGTGAGAGTTGGACTGTGAAGAAAGCTGAGCGCCGAAGAATTGATGCTTTTGAACTGTGGTGTTGGAGAAGACTCTTGAGAGTCCCTTGGACTGCAAGGAGATCCAACCAGTCCATCCTAAAGGAGATCAGTCCTGGGTGTTCTTTGGAAGGACTGATACTAAAGCTGGAGCTCCAATTCTTTGGCCATCTCATGCGAAGAGTTGACTCATTGGAAAAACCTCTGATGCTGGGAGGGATTGGGGGCAGGAGGAGAAGGGGACGACAGAGGATGAAATGCCTGGATGGCATCACCAACTCGATGGACATGAGTTTGGGTGAACTCCAGTAGTTGGTGTTGGACAGGGAGGCCTGGCGTGCTGTCGTTCATGGGGTCACAAAGAGTAGGACACGACTGAGCGACTGAAATGAACTGAACTGAACTGAAATGTTTGTTACTGTTGTTTTTTTTTTTTTACTTTCTGAATCTGCTGGTTCTTGATTGCGTTCAGCTCAAAACAGCCCATGTGTCAAAGCAGCACATTTTGGGATTACATGTTCTGCTCCTCTCATATTAAATGTGACATTCACAGTAAAGTTGTTTTTCAGTATTGTGAAAAACACGATACCAAAAACAACTTACTGCATTTGTCATGTATGTTATAATACAAGTATGCACAATCCTAGTGTCATAGTAATGGGAGCTGGTAAAGCCCTTTCTTTTAAACAGGTATGCTTTAGAGAAAGAATGAATGAATTCAATGAGTTAGTTTGATAAGAAGCCAGTCCACTGAGAAAGGGAAATACTTCGCATTTATTGCCTGCTAACTATATGTCCTATGTGATTCATAATGGACTAGAATCTTGTAATCTTTAAACAACCCCACAACTCAGGCTTTATTAAACTAATTTCTCTAGGAAAGAAACTATGATTCAAAGAGGTTAAGTATATTGTCCAAGATCACACACCTAGTAATTAACATTAGAATAGGAATCCAGCATGCCCGACTTAGGATACTTGTCTATATCTACATCTTCTTTCCTGGGCTAATTAACTCAGAGAAAAGAATGCTGAGAAAGGCTTCTTTGGGTCTTTCCTTTTATTTACTTCTCTTTGTTTTTCTTTTCCTTTCTTGTCTTTTTTACTTTCAAGACTTCTTCATTCCTCACAACATATTTAGAGCAACTATGAAGGATAAAAAGCTGACTCAGGATGGATACTATTCTTGCTGTCTCCAACAGAAGCTAATCCACACACACAATTACTTATAACTCAAGATGGAAACTGATAGACATTGTCGGAGAGATGAATGAAGGATGATAGGGGTTTAGGGAGAAATGATTGATGTCATAACAATGAAAAATGTGTATAAGAGGACTACAGGAGAGTAGTTCTCTATATAAAGACCAGCAATAACGATGCATATTGTAATTAGTTATCAGTGAGACCTCGACTTTTAGAGATGACAAATCTTGGGAAGGGAACAAAAGGAGGTGGAAATGTCCACAGTTCTGGAAATAGTCAATTGTCCCAATAGTTATAAGAGTATCTTAAAAGCATCTTCAGTCACCCCAAGGTGTACCAAGCTGGCCTCATGTGGCTTGACTGAATAGAGGAGCAGCCTCTACCTCCATTACACCAGGGGTGGGGGGTACCTTCCATCTTCGAAGACTCATGATCCTCAGTTGAGCACTCACACATTTCCCCTAGGCTATATGCAAGCAATGGCTGCCACTGAACAGGCATAGGGTTTTCCTTCTATCTCCATCCCTATAGGAGAACATATTTCAAATGAACTTTTTTTTTTCCCTCTTGGGAAGAATATGCTGTGATTTAGAGTGAAATATTGGTTAAACTCTTGATGTGTGAGGAAACTAGAGGGTGTGAGTAATAATACTTCCATACTAATAATTCTCCTCAGGGCAGCAAAGTAATTTATTATACTCCATAACTGAGACTGGGAGATGGGAGGAAAAAGAAAGACTTAAACGCTTCAGTCAAGATAACCTTCCCTTACCCCTGAAAGGTAAGTCGCCATTTGTCTTCCTTCTACCCACATAGCTGTAACTAAGTACTTTTATATGAATGAAGAGTGCAGTAGATTTTAAACAGGAGGGGATACTGTTATATTTAACATGGTTTTATATCATCTGTGCTTACATGAAGCTCTTGCAACGTCTACCTATTCATTTAAAATCATGTTTGAAAACATCCTCTTACTGGTTTCAGTATTTCCTGTCACATGGCACCAAGAGACCTGAGTGATTCATGAGCTTCATACAGAAAAGGGTTCCCTAAAGTGATTGACTCCATATTTTTCTCAGCACTGTCATCAGGTTATACACATGGACCCATTAGGATACATTTTAAAATTGCTACTTAAAGCAGAGGGGCAGGTTATAAACATTCAAATCTAAAATCTAATAAGCAACAAAAGCAACAAAAACACAAGCAACAAAAAATTGCCAGACTCTCTAACTGGAGTCAATTTAAAATACATTTAGCACAACTTAATTGTAGGCATTCTAGGGAAGCAGAGGCAAAGAGCATTAAAATACAGTTCCTCCAGGAAGTTATGGCCTACTCTGGAGTATAAGGCCATAGTTGAATGAATGGTTCAAGGTGGGCTGTAGTTATGACACTGATAAGCGCCATGTAACTGAGAAGAGATGAAGTTCTTAGGTAATTCGAGAATGAAGATAAGCTTTGAAAACAGTTGATGTTTCAGCTGTCGCCCAGAAAAATGGATAGAAAGAACTTCAACATAGAAAGGCAGGGAGAAAGCAGTTTAGGATGAATAAAAATAAGGCTGTGGATAGGTACATTCAGTGTGCATGCTGACAATATAGTGTGAAACAAAAAAGTGACAACTGGCATCAGACAAACATGGACTCCCACCCGGGCTCTCCAGCTATCCAACAACATGACTATCTAAACTTACTTAATTCCTTCAGACACTCATTTTTTTTTTTCTATGTGAAATGAGAATTTGTACATATTAAAATCAACTTAAATTGGTTTGTCCGGAAGATTAAATGAAGTGATGCATGCAAATTCTTAGCACAGAGGCTGGCCAATGGGAACTTCTATTATTTCCCTTCTGTAGTCTCTTCCACTTACCTCTGTTTAACATGCTCCACTCTACCATCTCTAGAAAGATGTACGGCTTATGTTCATTTATTTATTCTTCAAATATTTATTGAGCACCTTCTATATCATTGACTTTCTGCTCCTAAAAGCTACTGAAGTTAAACTCAGTGCAGGGATGACCTTCAGCACAGCGGGAAGTGTTCATGTTTTCTGTCTACCCTAGTTCTGAGAGTCTCTGTGGTCCCAGGTTAGGACTCGCTGGTGAACTATGGAAGAAGCACAAGAGAGTGACCACCATGTGCAAACAAGAGAACCCAGGCAGGAAGTCCGCCCTGGGAAGAGAGGTTACTGTCCCTCTTAGCCCTGTGTGGCTGGAGGAGTTTCGACTTAGTCAGCTCTGAACTGATGCGGATAACAAACCCTGACTGCAGGATTTAATTTGCCATTTTTTATTTGTCACTTGGAAATGCTGGCATAATCCAGTTCTGGTTCCAAGAAGAACACACCCTGGCACAGTGCGACAGAGTCATCAGGTGTTCACAGCCCTGGAAGACCATTTGGAACAGAAGGAAGAATATAAATAAAAGAAACCAAGTGCATTAGCAACTCATTTTTCTCCATATGTTTACATAATCGCAGCTTCCCGTTTTTTCCCCACACAGCCTTTAGATGCTCTAAAATGCCACATCTCACTGTTGTTGTTTTTCTTTTTTTCCCTTCAGTATTTGCTACAAAGAAAGGAGAAAGCAGGGCCATTTTCACCAGACAGAAAGAAAAAAGAAATGCAGTGGAAGAGTCAGGGAGTCAGTGAATGTGTTTGAAAAACAAAGCTATTGCTGAGAGGTCCCTGCGAGAACCCTTTTCCCCTGTGTATCAAAAGGTCAGGTCCTGAACCCATTTCACTAGATCAGCATCCTGAGAACTAAGCCTTAATCATCATGCATGGAGATCTTCATAAATATGGTTTTATTTTTGATGGTTTTTTGGTTTACTTTTACAATGTTATCCTCTTTCTCCTCCATCCCACGCCCATAAATAAAACTTATATATTTTATAGTTTCTCTGAGACAAGAAGGAGAAAACCAACCATTGAACCCCACTTCCACAGAATCAGTGAGAAAGTCAATGCATGCCCTTGGTCTGGAGCCCACTTCATGGAAAGACCATTATGTTTACCCGCCAGCCTTTAGAGAGGTTCCCCCAAAGCTAATGAATACCCACAGTCTTACACATATAAACAACTGGTAACTATTACATGGGGACTAATATATAACCTTCTCCCTATTGTGTCTCTCTCCCTACATGACCCCAATAAGTCACTTGGGTGATGTATTTAAGAAAAGATAATCTCAAATTTATTTCTTCATCTTGCCTTTAATATCCCCTAAATTCATCCACTGCAGATTCATAAGGTAGTATAACTTACTTTCTTTAAAAGTCCAGATACTATTGAAGAAGGAATAACAGCCAGAGTGTGAATTTAAATCAGCAGATTGCTTTTCTCCTAACACTTACAAAAGCACCATGCAGACAGAGGTTATGAATGGCTGGAGGAAAGAATATTATGATATGTGGGTTATCTTGGAGATGTTTGGACTTAGATGTAACACTGGGGTCTAGGAATTTAGCCAAGGGAAAAAAGAGAAAGAGAGAGCCAGATCTGCCAGTGATAAAGTAGGGTCAGGTAGTGAAGAAAGAATGTAAAGGAATGTGGGAAGTACCAAAAGGCAACTTCTCAGATGCTAGTTACTCAGTACAGTAAAAACACTTTCAGAGGGTGGCAACATTCTAATTATTGTGTTTCTTTAGAATAATGTTGTTTATTATTAACAAAGTAAGTGTCTGGAAACACTTTCTAGCCAAGAAGATTCTTGGCTAGAGTAACCTTTTCAAATTTATCATTGGATTGTTGTTGTTGTTGCTTTTTAAACCATTAAAATGTGCCCAGTTTGAATGCATTTTGATTTCCACACAGGAGATACATCCAAAGACTAGAGTCTTCCTCAAAATTTTGCTCAACAGCATTGGGTTACACTACAGGAAATGATATCATCCCCGCAGGGCTGGCATAGCTCTGAACCAGGAGGTGTTCTCAGGCTTCAGTTCACCCAGCTCAACTGCACACTTTTGTACTCTCTGTCTTTTTCCTTTTCTTGCCCCGTATGACTTTTAGTTCATGTCTCCTTTGGTGTCTGGCAGGATGCTACTTAGCATACCTTCAGTAAATAAAGACTTGGCACATTACAGGCTATTTTTTTGCACTACTGCACTCAATGAGAACTTTCCGTTGGTTCTTTTTTTCAGTCAGAATGTCTTAAAGACTGCAGGTTAATCCCCTCTTCTTGTTAGATGCTTTATTCAAGAGCATCCTGATTCTGGAAGATTCAGTTCTCACTGGTTATTTTTAGCACTCAATTGATTCAAGCATCTTCCAAATTCTGAGGAAAAAAATCACTTCAACCAAGAGATCCTATCAATCACAGCGTGGTTTGCATGCTTATGTAGCTGGTTAGTAATTAAAGGCAGCTAAAAATACCAGGCATGCATGAATGGTGTGATTTTTATATCTTAGCTCTTTTCCAGAGAAGATGCAAGTTCCATCAATCAAACAGTTGGTAGCTGAAGTCATTATCACTGAAATTAAGGCAATTATATACAAATGAATATTAATGAAGTATCTACTCAAAATTAGGGTCAGTTCTTAACACTTAAAAAGAAATTGTAGAGAATCTAGGTTCAGTGTAAAATAACTTAGGGACACACCTTCCATATTAAACTGCCTCTCCAGTGAAGGGGACTCTATCACATTTATGGTATTTCTTATTTCAGAGACAACTGATCCATCAATATTCCTAAATGGCCCATAAACCTACATATAACGTAACCATACAACATCTTAATGAGAAAGAGGCATATTGGTCCCAGACACTGTGATTTTATAAAAACAACAACAAAAAAATTTACACAATATTCATTGCAATTTATAACATTTTTATTCATAAAATAGGAAGACTATCTCAGATGATCTCCAAGAATGTTTAATCTTAAAACATTTTATTGTTGAATAAGAATGTATCATATTTTAAGGACTCCAGAAAATCTGATGTTAGTACAATTTGATTCTTTAGGTAGCTATGAATAGTTAAAAAATAGTGAGAATGCAAGGGGTCTGAATTTTCTACTGATAGATGTGCTTGCAGACAATTCAGTTCAGTTCAGTCTCTCCGTCGTGTCCGACTCGTTGCGACCCCTTGAATTGCAGCACACCAAGCCTCCCTGTCCATCACCAATTCCTGGAGTTTATCCAAACTCACATCCATTGAGTTGATGATGCCATCCACCAATCTCATCCTCTGTTGTCCCATTCTCCTCCTGTCCCCAATCCCTCCAAGCATCAGGGTCTTTTCCAATGAGTCAACTCTTCGCATGAGGTGGCCGAAGTATTTCAGGTTCAGCTGCAGCATCAGTCCTTCCAAAGAACACCCAGGACTGATCTCCTTTAGGGTGGACTGGTTGGATCTTCTTGCAGTCCAAGGGACTCTCAAGAGTCTTCTCCAACACCACAGTTCAAAAGCATCAATTCTTTGGCACTCAGCTTTCTTCACAGTCCAACTCTCATCCATACATGACCACTGGAAAAACCATAGCCTTGACTAGACGGACCGTTGTTGGCAAAGTAATGTCTCTGCTTTTTAATATGCTATCTAGGATGGTCATAGCTTTCCTTCCAAGGAGTAAGCGTCTTTTTTCATGGCTGCAATCACCATCTGCAGTGATTTTGGAGCCCCCAAAAATAAAGTCTGACACTGTTTCCACTGTTTCCCCATCTATTTCCCATGAAGTGATGAGACCAGATGCCATGATCTTCATTTTCTGAATGTTGAGCTTTAAGCCAAATTTTTCACTCTCCTCTTTCACTTTCATCAAGAGGCTCTTTAGTTCCTCTTCACTTTCTGCCATAAGGGTGGTATCATCTGCATATCTGAGGTTATTGATATTTCTCCTGGCAATCTTGATTCCAGCTTGTGCTTCTTCCAGCCCAGCATTTCTCATGATGTACTCCATATATAAGTTAAATAAGCAGGGTGACAATATACAGCCTTGACGTACTCCTTTTCCTATTTGGAACAAGTCTGTTGTTCCATGTCCAGTTTTAACTGTTGCTTCCTGACCTGCATATATATTTCCCAAAAGGCAGGTCAGGTGGTCTGATATTCCCATCTCTTTCAGAATTTTCCACAGTTTCTTGTGATCCACACTGTCAAAGGCTTTGGCATAGTCAATAAAGCACAAATAGATATTTCTCTGGAACTCTCTTGCTTTTTCGATGATCCAGCAGATGTTGGCAATTTGATCTCTGATTCCTCTGCCTTTTCTAAAAGCAGCTTGAACATATGGAAGTTCACAGTTCACATACTGCTGAAGCCTGGCTTGGAGAATTTTGAGCATTACTTTACTAGTGTGTAAAATGAGTGCAAGTGTGTGGTAGTTTGAGCATTCTTTGGCATTGCCTTTCTTTGGGATTGGAATGAAAACTGACCTTTTCCAGTCCTGTGGCCACTGCTGAGTTTTCCAAATTTGCTGGCATATTGAGTCCAACACTTTCACAGCATCATCTTTCAGGATTTGGAATAGCTCAACTGGAATTCCATCACCTTCACTAGCTCTGTTCATAGTGATGCTTTCTAAGGCCTACTTGACTTCACATTCCAGGATGTCTGGCTCTAGGTGAGTGATCACACCATCGTGATTATCTGGGCCATGAAGATCTTTTTTGTACACTTCTTCTGTGTATCTTTGCCACCTCTTCTTAATATCTTCTGCTTCTGTTAGGTCCATAGCATTCCTGTCCTTTATTGAGCCCATCTTTGCATGAAATGTTCCCTTGATATCTCTAATTTTCTTGAAGAGATCTCTAGTCTTTCCCATTCTGTTGTTTTCCTCTATTTCTTTGCATTGATCTTGAGGGAGACTTTCTTATCTCTCCTTGCTATTCTTTGGAACTCTGCATTCAGATGCGTATATCTTCCCTTTCTCCTTTGCTTTTCACTTCTCTTCTTTTCATAGCTATTTGTAAGGCCTCCTCAGACAGCCATTTTGCTTTTTTGCACTTCTTTTCCATGGGGATGGTCTTGATCCCTGTCTCCTGTAAAATGTCACGAACCTCCATCCATAGTTCATCAGGCACTCTATCAAATCTAGTCTGTTTAATCTATTTCTCACTTCCACTGTATAATCATAAGGGATTTGATTTAGGTCACACCTGAATGGTCTAGTGGTTTTCCCTACTTTCTTCAATTTAAGTCTGAATTTGGCAATAAGGAGTTCATGGTCTGAGCCACAATCAGCTCCTGGTCTTGTTTTTGCTGATTGTATAGAGCTTCTCCATCTTTGGCTGCAAAGAAGATAATCAGTCTGATTTTGGTGTTGACCATCTGGTGATGTCCATGTGTAGAGTCTTCTCTTGTGTTGTTGGAAGAGGGTGTTTGCTATGACCAGTGCGTTCTCTTGGCAAAACTCTATTAGCCTTTGCCCTGCTTCATTCCGTATTCCAAGGCCAAATGTGCCTGTTAGTCCAGCTGTTTCTTGACTTCCTACTTTTGCATTCCAGTCCCCTGTAATGAAATGGACATCTTTTTTGGGTGTTAGTTCTAAAAGGTCTTGTAGGTCTTCATAGAACCATTCAACTTCAGCTTCTTCAGTGTTACTGGTTGGGGTAGAGGCTTGGATTCCCGTGATATTGAATGGTTTCACTTGGAAACGAACAGAGATCATTCTGTCTTTTTTGAGATTGCATCCAAGTACTGCATTTCAGACTCTTTTGTTGACCATGATGGCTACTCCATTTCTTCTAAGGGATTCCTGCCCACAGTAGCAGATATAATGGTCATCTGAGTTAAATTCACCCATTCCAGTCCATCTTAGTTCGCTGATTCCTAGAATGTCGACGTTCACTCTTGCCATCTCCTGTTTGACCACTTCCAATTTGCCTTGATTCATGGACCTAACATTCCAGGTTCCTATGCAATATTGCTCTTTACAGCATTGGACCTTGCTTCTATCACCAGTCACATCCACAACTGGGTATTGTTTTTGCTTTGGCTCCATCCCTTCATTCTTTGTGGAGTTATTTCTCCACTGATCTCCAGTAGCATATTGGGCACTTACCGACCTTGGGAGTTCCACCTTCAGTATCCTATCATTTTGCCTTTTCATACTGTTCATGGGTAAGAATACTGAAATGGTTTGCCATTCCCTTCTCCAGTGGACCAAAATCTGTCAGACCTCTCCACCATGACCCGTCCATCTTGGGTGGCCCCACAAGCATGGCTTGGTTTCATTGAGTTAGACAAGGCTGTGGTTCGTGTGATCAGATTGCCTAGTTTTCTATGATTCTGCAGACAATTAAAGGTCCCTAAATGTAATATTCTTAATTAAAAACTGGTAGAAATCCCCAAGCAGCCAGATTTATGCTTCAAGCATGGCACTCACATCCCACAACTAGCAAATACCACTCATATCAGGGTGGAAAATGGACGTTTTATTTATTATATTACTGTGGTTTTTGTAGGTTTATGCTACCCATTTAGTACTCAGGAGGATGGAAACAAGAAAGAGAAAGGAAGGAAGGATGAAAAAGGAAGGAAGAGACAGTGGTAGGGGGAAGGAAGAAGAGAGACCATGCCTGAACATTGAAAGTGGTGGGGACCTGGACTCAAGGGGTCTTGGGGTCAGCCATCCTGTAGCCAGAAGAATCAGTGGGCTCTAAAAGCAGCCCAAGGAGTCACTCCTGCTACAAAACGTGCAGAACTTTGGGACTGGAAAAAGAGAAATGAGGATAAGAGGCAGGAAGGCTAACTCTGCTGGAAGGATTCTAGAAGGATGGATCTGGAGGACAACAGAGCAAAGTAAAAATGATCAGGCAATACAGGGAAGACAGGAACAAAGCAGAGGGGATCTTGTACCCCACAGTTGTGTGAAAAGATACAGCTGTTCTGGCTGAATCTGCTGGCACATTTTTCAGCCTCTTCCATTCTCCCAGAAATCTCAGCTGCATGACATGACAGAGACTGCTACAGAGCCACAAGGCCTATAATAAAAATCATTGGTCTGGGGTGTTTGAAAAACTGCCAAACTTGGAAGCAGGTGTATAGAGTAGATGTGCTCTAATTCCTTAGAACCCTATGCAACACTACAGAAGGATTCACTATCTTTTCAACATTGTACTGAAAGTTCTTGCTTGAGGCAGTAAGAGGCAACAAGTGTACACAGATTGGAAAGGAAGACATTAAGCTGTGTTTGTCTGCAGATGACATTACTGTCTATATAAAAAATCCTAATGAATCTATGAAAAAAGCTCCTGGAACTAATAAGTGATTATCACAAGGTTGCAGGATATAAGACCATTATAAAAAGTCAATTGCTTTCCTTGGTCCAGCAAAGAACAAGTGGAATTTAAAATTAAAATCATAATACCATTTATATTAGCAACCCCAAAATAAAATACTTAGGTATAAATATAACAAAACATGTGCAAGATCTATATGAGGAAAACTACAAAACACTTATTATATAAATTAAACAAATAAATTGAGAGATAATCTATGTTCATGAGTAGAAAGGCTCAATACTGTCAAGATGTCAGCTTTTCCCACTTTGATCTCTAGATTCAGTACAATCCCAATCAAAATCCCAGAAATTTATTTTGTGGATATTGACAAATGGATTCTGAAGTTTATGTAGAGAGGCAAAAGACTCAGGATAGCCAAGACAATTTTGAAGAAGAACAAAGTTGGAGATTGAAACTACCCAAGTTCAAGACTTAACTGTACATCTATAGTGATCAAGACAGTGCAGTATTGGCAAAAGAAGAGAAAAAAGTAGATCAATAGAACAGAATAGAGAGCCAAGAAGTAGATCTATGTAAATATAGCTAAAGGGACAAAGATAATACAGTGAAGCAAAAATAGTCTTTTCAACTAATGGTGCTGGAACAATTGGATATCTAGATGAAAAAAATTTGCATCTAGATATAGATCTTACTCCATTCACAAAAGTTAACTTAAGAAGGCTCATAGACCTACACACAAACTGTAAACCATGAACCTACTAGAAGGTAACAGCAGAAAATCTGGATGATCTTGGGTACGGTGATGTCTTTTTAGATACAACAGTGAAGACAATCGCTGAAAGAAATCATTGATAAACTGGACTTCATTAAAATTAAAATTTTCTTCTTTTCAAAATATAATGTTAAGAGAATTAGGACACAGACTTGGAGAAAATATCTGCAAAAGACACATCTGATAAAGTATTATAATCTAAAACATACAAAGATCTCTTAAAATGCAACAATAAGAAAAAAAAAAAACTTGATTAAAACATTGACCAAAGACCTTGGTAGACACATCATCAAAGAAGAAATACAGATGGCAATTATGTATCTCAAAAGATGTTCCATATCATATGATTTCAGGGAAATGCAAATTAATATGAGATACAACTATATACCTGTTAAAATGTCCGAAACCCAGAGCATTGACAGTATTCTCACCAAATACTGGCGAGAATGCGGAGCAACCTCAATGCTCATTCAATGATTTTGGGGATGCAAAATGTTACAGTCACTTTGGAAGACAGTTTGGTGGTTTTGTATAAAAGGAAACATATTCTCACCATATGACCCAGAACTCATGCTCCTTGTCATTTAGCCACAAGAGCTGAAAACTTATCTCCACAGAAAAACCTACACTTGGATATCTGTAGCAAGTTTTATTCATAATTGCCAAAATTTGGAAGCAACAAGGATGGTCCTTCAGTAGGTGAATGGATAGATAAGCTGTGATACATCCAGACAATGGAATATATTTCAGTGCTAAAAATAAAAGTTATCTAGTCATGAAAAAGACAAGGAGAAAACTTAAGTACATATTATTAAGCAAAAGAAGTCAACTTGAGAATGCTACAAACTGTGTAATTCCAAGTATATGACATTCTGGAAAAGGCAAAACTATGGAGACCTTATAAAGATAAGGATTATAGGGATAGGAAGGAGGAGGGGGGAGAAGCAAATAAGCAGAACACAGTGGATTTTTAGGTCAGTGAAAAATTATATGATATTATAATGACAAATATGTCATTATATATTTCTCCAAACCCATAGACTTTATAACACCAAGATTGAACCCTAAGGTAAACTATGGGCTCTGAGTGATTATGATGTGTAAATGTAAGTTCACCCTTGGTAATAAATATGTACCATTTTGATGAGCTATGCTGGTAATGGGAGAGGCTATGCATGTGTGGAGGCAGGGGTGTATATGAGAATCTCTACATTCCACTGAATTTTGCTTTAAACCTAAAATTACTCTAAAAAATTGCCTTTAAAAAATCATGCATTGGTACAGTCAGCATAACTGAAAAGAACCTTCAATGTACAGTCTACTTCAATGAAGATGGACAAACCCATGGACAAACCCTATCAATTATTTCTTGTGTACAATTATAACTTGCATAGCTCAGTTGGTAAAGAATCTGCCTGCAATGCAAGAGACACCGGTTTGATTCCTGGGTTGGGAAGATCCGCTAGAGAAGGGATAGGCTACCCACTCCAGCATCCTTGGACTTCCCTTGTAGCTCAGCTGGTAAAGAATCCACCCGCAATGCGGGAGAACTGGGTTTGATCCCTGGGTTGGGAAGATCCCGTGGAGAAGGGAAAGGCTACCCACTCTAGAATTCTGGCCTGGAGAATTCCATGGACTGCATAGTCCATGGGGTCACAAAGAGTCGGACAGGACTGAGCAACTTTCACTTCACTTCAGGGAGGTGGAAAAAATCTGCATATACATATGCTCCTCCTGCAAGCTTTTCAGTTGGCACTGACGAGTGAGAATGATTGTACTAACCTGTAAGTTGCTAGTGAGGAAATGGCTCTTCTGTGTCCTTAGCCCACGCACTGTGAATTGTGCTGCTGCTGCTGCTAAGTCACTTCAGTCGTGTCCGACTCTGTGTGATCCCACAGATGGCAGCCCACCAGGCTCTGCCGTCCCTGGGATTCTCCAGGCAAGAACACTGGAGTGGGTTGCCATTTCCTTCTCCAATGCATAAAAATGAAAAGTGAAAGTGAAGTCGCTCAGTCGTGTCCAACTCCCAGAGACCCCATGGACTGCAGCCCACCGGGGTCCTCCATCTGTGTCCCTAGCCCACACACTGTGAATTCTAGATACATATTTATTTTTTTAAGTTTGTTAAAAAAATAACGCATTACACAATGAACAAAAGAATCAGATACGTGAGTCACATTCATAGTATTTGTGGTCATTTCTAATCAAGCTATTTTCAGGGTGCTTTGAAGCTCTCACACAGCATATGGTTGTCCTAACCCAGGGCCTGTGTGCTTGTCCTTTCTTTTCATTAAGAACCTAGTCAGGACAGGGAGAGGCCAGGATAATTAACAAATATGAGATTGTGGCTATGGGTTTAGCACAAACCTCACATTCTTCTCATTCCTCTTCCAAATAGACCCCTTAGGAAGAGTTCGGTTCATTCAACAGTACACCTCATCAGAATATTTTAAAATGTCCTCTTTGGGAACTAACCCACATATACACACATACGTGATATTAAAAAAGATTCAGCCTCAGGTGTCTCTTAATATCACATGTTAGCAAAGAATGCTGTTAGCACTCAGAAAATTGTATGTCTCCAAATTCTAAATTCCAGGGGAGCATCTATGATGAGCCTTCCTAAGTCATTTATATAGAGACACATTAGTATGAAGAATAATACAGAAAAGGAAGTATCATTAGACAGGTTTAATTTTAATTATACTATTGTGAAAAGTGGGCTAAATATATAATTTACATGACTCTAAGGATGCTAATTCCTCTCACTAATCTATCTTTCATTCCCTATTGTATTCTCTTAATTTAAAATAATGAATTATTTGAAAACTATAGAAAATCATAGGAAAATTATATAACAGCCATTTGTATATTCAACACCAAGATGAGGAAAGACATTTACATTCTGCCAAATGGCTTCAGCTCTCCTTTTTGTTTTAACATAAAGATCATTGTATAGATTCCGCAAAATACCTCCCTCCATATCTCTTCCCTCTCCTTCCTCCCTTTCTAGAGAGACTTGGTGTCGTATGGCTGCGGTGTTTATCATTCATTATTTTATACTTTTATACTAATGCTTATGCCACTTCCAAATTATGTTTCCATTGGATTGTACAAATATAGGTCATGCATTTTCATGACAATAGACGACTCCAACATATAAACAAATCAGTTTATTCATCTGTTTTACTGTGAATCAGTTAGTCTGCTTCAAGGTTTCTACCCTCGCAACACTTCTACAATGCCTACTATTGCAGCACATATTTCGTGGATGTGTGAGAGTTTCTCTAGAGAACACACTTATGGAAATTTTGAAACTGCTGGGTTATTGGGTATGTTTATTTTTATCTTTACTAGATATTGACAGTTTACTCTCTAATGATTGTGTCAATTTATTCTCCCATTAACAATGCATAAAGTTGCCTATTTCCACATAATTTTCCCCAAATTCTGTTTTATTAGGTTTGTAAATTTCTATTAATTTGATGGATGAACTATTATATCACAGTGATTCTAACTGGTATTTATCGTTTTTGTTCAAAATTCCAGTTTGTCTTTACATTTTTACAGATGATTTTAATACGCCAAACTTGTTTTATATATAAATGTATATATACAAAATTATTAATACATATATATGTGTGTTTCTGAATGAAATCTATTCCATCTTATTTTCTTTTTTCTTTTTTTTAAATTTTACTTTATTTTTAAACTTTACAATATTGTATTAGTTTTGCCAAATATCGAAATGAATCTGCCACAGGTATACCTGTGTTCCCCATCCTGAACCCTCCTCCCTCCTCCCTCCCCATACCCTCCCTCTGGGTCATCCCAGTGCACCAGCCCCAAGCATCCAGCATTGTGCATCAAACCTGGACTGGCAACTCGTTTCATACATGATATTATACATGTTTCAATGCCATTCTCCCAAATCTCCCCACCCTCTCCCTCTCCCACAGAGTCCATAAGACTGATCTATACCATCAGTGTCTCTTTTGCTGTCTCGTGCTGTCCATCTTATTTTCTGCTATTCATTTACTATGATTTTTCTTTGCTTCAATTTTGCCTCAATTTTGTATTGCTATTGGATTATATTTTCTTTAGCTGCTTTGTTTCAGTCCAGGTTCGATGCAGGATACAGGATGCTTGGGGCTGGTGCACTGGGATGACCCAGAGGGATGGTACAGGGAGGGAGGTGGGAGGGGGGTTCAGGATGGGGAACATGTGTACACCCATGGCGGATTCATGTTGATGTATAGCAAAACCAATACAATATTGTAAAGTAATTAGCCTCCAATTAAAATAAATAAATTTAAGTTAAAAAAATAAATAAAAGTTATATATTCTTTATATATGTATATATACACATATATACATGTGTGCATATATATATTTATATATACACATATCTATATCTATCAGAGAAGGCAATGACACCCCACTCCAGTACTCTTGCCTGGAAAATCCCATGGATGGAGGAGCCTGGTAGGCTGCAGTCCATGGGGTTGCTAACAGTCGGACATGACTGAGCGACTTCACTTTCACTTTTCACTTTCATGCATTGGAGGAGGAAATGGCAACCCACTCCAGTGTTCTTGCCTGGAGAATCCCAGGGACAGGGGAGCCTGGTGGGCTGCTGTCTATGGGGTCGCACAGAGTTGGACATGACTGAAGTGACTTAGCAGTATACTCTGAAGTGTGCACACTTATCAAAAGCCAAAATTAATCACATTATTATCCTCCTCCTAAATGATGTATTCATGGATGCTTTACCTCTCATCAATCTCCCAGTCTCCTTGCAATCATTTTGGATAACTTCAGTTTGCTTTTATATCATAGAATAAGTTAAATATACTCTTCATTAAAAAATAATTACATATATTAAAATGCTTACTAGTTTACTTGTTTCCATTTTTATTTTTGCATTCTGCTTCAGTCACTTATCTTACAAAGTTATTATTTCTAAAGTGCATCCATTTAGAAATTGTTTCCATAACAGTTTGTGAGTGGGAAATGCTCTCAGATTTTATTTTTCTAAAAAAATATATATAATTCTCCTTCACTTTATCCTAATCCCTTCTTTTTCTGTTACTTTTTTTTTTAATTCCCTGAATGCAATATTCTCTCATCTCTTTGAGGACATTAATGACAGTTTCTTTTTTATTTTTTTCCTCTATAGTCTCTCTTTTCTCCAAGTTGATTTCTTTTCTTTATTCTGGTGACAATGTTCCTTACTGAAGGATCTACTCAATGCCTGGTGATCCTTCATTCTCATAATTAAGAGAAGACTGAAAAACTATGAAGAGGATAAAAGCACTGATGGGGGAGGGCAGGGTGGTGACTCCAATTTCATGCTGGGTGATCTGGGTGACCAGGCTGGAGATTAGCCCCCTACCCAGAGGACCTTCAAGCGTCTCCTCTTGGGTTAGCTAAGAGGTCTAGGGGGAAATCTCCTAATCGTATGCCTTGGTAAGGACACAGCTTCCAGGATTCCAGAAGCCAGGCTGGGAGGGGGCTGGGGACTCAGGTTCGGCATTCATGTACACGCCCTTTTCTTCCCCTGATTGTACCTGGAGCCTCTACTTCAGAGACCATCCACTTTAGTATCCCTGGAGAATAAACCCCAGACTTCATCTGGATTGAGGATGAGTTAGTGCCCAGAGTTAAACGAACAGAAAGGACATTATTACACAGATTCTACCAAATCTTCATTTTCTTAGCCATTCTTCATTCATTTCTGGTTTCAGAAGTATGTGGTGTGTATTTGCCCTATTCCTTGCAGGTTGCTGGACTTTTTTTTTTTCTTTTCTTTTCTATTTTACACAACATAAGGCCTCTAAGGGAGACTGGATCTATGAAGGGGCCTTAGTATAAACTCCCTGTTTCTCACAAACCTGGGTCCCTTCAACCTTTCCATTAGAGACTTCAAAAGCCAAAAGTGACCCTTGCTTTCTGCCTCATAGCTGCCTCCTCCATCTCTCCCTCTGATGGCCAAAGCAACAATTCAGACACTCGCTGCTCTTAATTTCATTTCCCTCTTCATTTCTGGATGAAATTCTCAGTCATTTAACTTTTAAGAGTTTATGTATTGCAAATATTTAAGCATTTTTGTTCAATTTTATCTAGCTGTTGAAAGTCTAGATGAATTTAATAGTTAACTGTTAGTCTGTCGCCTTCCTAGAAACATGTCTCTCCATCCATCTAATATAATGGTGACCATTTGTTGAGTGACATCTGGGGGGCCAGAACATCATCCACATGCTATTCCTATGAACTGGTAGAGCTGGGATTTAAAGCCAGGTCTGTCCATCTCCTAAGCCCACTTATAATAAATCAATCTCCCATAATCAATAATAAAACCTATAGAGACATGTCAGCTGCTTTCAGGGGAAGGAAATGCAAATCCATGTGTGTGGGTGTGCACATTTGTGTGCCTGCTTATACGTATAGGCTGAGGTGTGCGCAGAGAGCATCTAAGACATGGTGTTATCATGACACTCGGTTAACACAGTGCTACTTGCCACGGATTCTCTCTTTTTCTTTGCTCATTCAACAGTGTCTAATAAATACCTTATTTCCCTTCTCACTGACTTTCTATTTATTCCCTACTTTCTGCTGAAAATACCTATTGTGTTCAAGCAGATGAATGTCACAGCAGGCACATTGCCTTGTAACATCAGGGACTGTGAACAAGAATTCTACTTTGAAGTGAAAAAGTAGTGGGGACGGGGAAGATAAGGAGGTTATGGAGAGACAACACAGAAAATAAACACGTGTGTGAATCTGTAATTTCCCAAGAAAAGCTACAGTCTGTGTAATATTGTACTTTTGCTGAATACATTGTTGTTAACAGGAAAGTACCTCTATATATCTTTCAAAGGAAGAAACATCATTTTAAATATGTTCTTATTTGAAGAGTCTATAGGTGCAGAGTAGCCAGCTAACAAACGAGTGTTGCGCTGAAAGGATTACCCACTGGGGAACCATAAATTCATGCTAATATTGTCTATTTTATCACATTTCCATCAGGGATGTGGTCTTAGGAAAGCACCTTATTATATTCTTTAGCTATAGTGAATCACAGATTTTAGTTCTCCAAATTATCCTGGTCCTCCTTGTATGGAATAATCAAAATCATTTCATGGTATCAGGATCTGCCTTTTACACTTTTACTGCATTTATCAGTGTGCCCAGCTCAGTGACTTGTACACAGTAGCATCACAGTATGTACATCAGTAATGACATGGATTTTTTGCCTCTTTGGGAAAAAAATAGATGCACACTTAGTTACAAGCCCTTGGCTGTGGAGCAGCTGGCCTAACAGATGGGGCAGCAGCCAGGGCACACAGCAGACAGCTACCAGGAGGTCCTAAAGGAATCTACATTAAATGGTCCCTTCCCCAGCCTCAAAGGACGATTTAGAACACCTAAGACTAAGGTTCTTCATAAGACTGCTGTTTTTTGTGATTCATCTAAATGTCACCCTCTTTTATAAACTGTCCATGGAGATTTGAACCGAGCGAGGGTCCCCTTCCTTCTTCGTCTTCGAAGTCATACTGTCTTCAAATCTGCTTCAAACTGATAAGAATTTATACTCATTTTATTTAATTGTCTTTTTTAGTTGTTTTTTTGACTGTCTTTTTTTCTAGACTGTAGGCATGATGAGGTCAGGGATCAGGTCATTTTCACATATTCTAAACATGAGCAGTGACTTGCTGTTTTTTTAAATGAACACATCATTCAATAAATCACTCTTCCTTCTTCTTCTTCTTTAATCTGGAAATGAGAACTGTCATTCAGAACACTGAGCAGCCACTTAACTTAGCACCACTCACTTCCACGCTTAGCACAAGCTTTCCAGGCTGAACATCCCAGGAATCGTGTTTCAGAGAGCTGCGGAGCCCTTCTGCAGTTGAAATGCTCTTTCCGTGTAAAAATCCTCCTGTGCTCTCTCTACTGCTCAGCAGCAGTTGAGAAGCAAGTCACTTGTGCAAACTCTGAAAGGCTATTGATAAAAGAAAAGGGATGACATTTGCTTCTGGCAGTTTTACTCAAAGGTATGCGCCTGGAAGTCAGAGAAAGATATGAGCCGTGGGAAGTACGAGAGATCTCTGAAAAGAATGCAGGAAAAGGATCTTCACGGGGTAGGAGCACTTTTCCACTATGCTTGGCAAGAAAGGGCAACTCGGAGGCTGAAAGGAGAGTGAATGGGCAAGGCCAGGGGAGAGACTGCAGCACATTGACTCTCATCTCTCGTGTGTCATGACCTTGAGCCCTATCGGAGCTGCTGTGTGAGTTACAGTCCAGTGGTAAATAGAACTAAAGCCAGGAATCATTGCAAACGCTTGCGCTGATGGTTTAATGAAGGAGTCAAGCAGGATGTGGATAGATAAATCTGATCAAACACATATCTAGTTTGGCAACAGATACATAAAAATAGATAAATAAAATATTTCTAGGAAGGATATTAATTGAAGGAAAGGAAGAAAACTGTGTTATATGTTGTTATATTTCAGCTAAGAGTTCAAGGAAAAATTCAGCCAAGAAATCAGCTGACTCCTAATCAGAGTTCTAATGCAGCCATTTATAGCTCTTCATGCTGCTTCATCACCCAGGTAATTACCCTTCATCAACCTAAAATCCTCCAGTACTTTCAGTTGGAGAAGCTAGTCTTCATTTTCCCATGTTAGAAGTCAGTTGCAAACTGTTATTGACCCAGATCTGCTGTCATCTTTCACTTGAATTCAGATGCACATGTAAGAGAGTCCTTTACATTATTTACAGATGTTTTCATGAAAACTTAAAACCAGTACTTAGCCTCATGGATGGAAATGGGAATACGGAATAAATGGATGGATAGAGAGGATGCTGTATTATAGATGAGTAAGTAAATGAATGTGTAAGAATAATTTCATTTATCACATTGATTCATTAACTCAACAAACATTGAAAGTAAAATATTATTAGTTTTAACTATAACATGGTTAATGTATCAGACCAGGTTTAATTAGAGACTCAAAACCTCTAGGGCAATTACAGAGAGTTGAAAAAGAGATTGTAGGAACTGTTTAACTAGTTTATGTATGACAATTGTTTTTGTTTATGGTGCTGAGCCCTAAAGTCCACACATCAGGGAGTCTGAAAGGAAAGATGGGAATGAAGCTCTAGAGAGAAAGGATGGACAGGAGCTGTGAGCAGGCATAGAACCCTTGATGATAAAGGAACCCTCATCAATTTCTCACTAACTCTAAGCATTTTGTAGTGATGATGTGCGTTGCTTACACAAAATGGTGTCTTACTTCATGAATTCAAACATGTACCTGACCCGGGAGTTACAGAAGCTGAAGAAATTGGTGGAGGCTGTGGGCCCGGTGATTAACCATTGCCAACAAGGTGCATCAGCAGACCCACAACAATATGTGTTCATTTAAATAGCGCCTGAAACAACACTCACCTTCTGAACATAAAAATGGCTTGCAGAAATGTCTTTGGTGGTAAATGTATTTACCACATACAGAGAATTCTGGTAATGAAATGAGGACATGCAGAGTAAAGCCTTGGTGAGATAGGTATGGGGAAGGGCTTGAGAAATGTATCGTGGTAGATGTTGAGCCTCTGATTCCTATTTGTCTCAGCCAGGAGTGTTTTTTTAATAATATGTGTGCCAACACACCTTTTTTTCTGCTTAAGCCAACTCGTCTTGAATTTCTTCTCCTTGTAACTTGAAGAGATCTGATCAGTGCATATACTGCATAATAGGCTGGAGTTAGTAGGTGTGGGAGGTAATTGGGGAAGGTAATTCAATTATGAAAATCAGTGTCTAATGTATTTACATGCTCAGAACAATGAATTAATGAATAAATGAGGGGTTCAAAAATGAGAAACATGGTGTATATATGTGGAAAGTACAAGGTGATTCATATTGACTTTTCCCCAGAAAATCCCATTTGCATGAAAAGAGCCTCCAAATGAGTTGAGCTTCATTACAGTTCCAAAATAGACTTTATGGCACAGTTCTCCCATCACTTATCCTCATAATGATTTACAAAAATTTCCAACAGTACTAAGACCAAGGCATCTGGCATCCAGTTCACATCTCTGTTTTCCTTTGAATGTTAGCAAAGTGCTGAGCATCATTGTGGACCAGTAATTATATAAATCAAGTTAAATTAACCTAATGAAATAATTCAGAAGTTAAAGTTGATTCTTCTTATGCTATCAGATCTGGGATTCCAGGATTCTAGAAGGCTGGGAGAAAAATGAAGTCCCAGCAATTACTGAGTTCTTATATTTATTTATTTTCCTGAATTCAATTTCTCACTTCTTAAATGCTAGTGTTTAGTCAGGATTCCTTATGTTCCCTAATGAAACCGTCTGGAGTCACACTCTCTAGCAGTTCTGACCATTTGTGTTTCATTCTGGTAATTCATTAGAGAAAAGGAAGATCTCTCAATGTACTCTCTTGAAAGGCTGAAAGAGAAAAAATTCTTACCACCCTGTAGCAGGTGCTGCCCACCCCGATTCTAGTTTTGCTAGCTAGAGAACACATTTAATTGCCTTGCATTCCCTGTTTCTAAAAAAAGAGAAAGCAAGTGGCTTTGAATAGGGAGATAAGTGGATAGATTTTTTATCGAAGGTGCAGACCAACTGCATGTGGTTGGAAGTCCGAGTATGCAAGAGCCCAGGGCCAACAGCTCTTCTCAGAGCTGCATAAAGGCGACCCTGCACGTAGAGGAGCCAGGGGAAAACAACCATTTTTTGCTATACTACACATGCGGCTCTTCACTATGACTTTTCTTGTGTGGCTATTTACATTCATTTTCTCTGATGTCTCAGTTAAGTGCACATACTGAAAACTTTATTTATAATGGCTTAAGCAAGTTGAGCTTATTGCCTTAAATAACAAGAAGTCTTTTGAAAGGGGTTGTGAGTATTTGTTTACAAGCACAGCATTTCCAGGACTGGCTCTCACGATATTCTTGACATTTTTTTCACTGTTGGTCCATTAAGATTGCAAGGTGCCTGCTGCAACTTCAGAACTCTTGTTCATATCAGGAAAGAAAGGGGATGGGAAAGCCACACCAAATGCATTCATTTACATGGATCATTAAAAGCAAATTTCTTCCCAGGGTACCCCACAGATTTTGCTATAAGACAATGAAAAGATTATGTCACATGGCTACTCACTCTGCACTGGAGGCTTCTCTGTAAGGAAGAAGGGGGTAAAAGGGTACTGGGTGGGCAACCAATGTTTTTGTCTTCATTTGTGTAAGTGGTTTTGAGTACTTTGAAAGCAGCAACGAAGTTCTATACTTGGTTCATAGTATCTTTCACTTTAAAAAGTTTTTATATTCTCATTTCCCTTCTTTGACCATAATTATGAGAGAGAATTGATCTGTAACAATTACGACTCATTTAAATTAAAAATGATTCAATGTTACGCACAAAGGCACTTACATATAAGATGACTTGATATTTTAAATTGACAATCAGGTTAATAAAGACCTTTTCCAGTACAAGATTAGTCAAGGAAGCTGGGAAAACTAAAGGAAACAAATAGACAAACAGCAACAAAATCAGAAGGCCTAGATCTATGAAAAACTCTAGAAAAACTATTTTATCAGCATCAAGGCAGAGAAAACAAATCTTACCTTACAAAGAAAAAAAAAAAAAAAACTCGGCAAAAATTATTTTAAACACAATGGAAAAATACCAAGAAAATTTTGCAGGAGTAAAGGGAGTTGAGTTCCATAGATGTTCTTTTTTGTGACACTGATACAGAAATATAAGCTTAAGTATAAGTGTTTAAAATATAAAAGAGGGGCTGCCACTAGAATCAAAATCTGCTATGCAATTTTCAAATTAGGAGAAGAAATAAAGAAGAATAAAAGTTTAAACAATAGTAAAAAAGATAGTGAACTTCTAAAGAAAAAACATAACATAGGTTGAGCTTGGACTTCTAATTTCAGTTAGTTGCTTCTGTCAAGAGCATCTAGTAAGATGCGATAAAAAAGGAAAAGAAAAAAATCATCCATACGCCTGAGAGCTCTGAAGCTATTAGCACTTAAGGACATAAGAGAAGTGAGAAGTAGAGCATATGAGGTAACATTCTGTAAACCACTTTTCTTCTTAGGCTCTTTTCTCATTCTTGAGGGAAAGTGGGTTACTGCTAAGTGATTAATATTCACCCATCTTATAGAACAGTAGGGATAATTATTGGAAGAGTTGTGACCACAAAGGAAGACAAAATGCGAGAGGCCAAGATTCCAGAGGAATGGGAGGTGCAAACAGACCTGCCCAACCATGCTGGTTGTCTTTCATGAAGCATTTTCTGAATTCCAAGTTGTGGAGGATTAAGTTAAAAGACTAAACAGAAAGCCACTGAAATGGAGGCCGTCTGCAGTCTCATTGTACCGAGGAGGCAAAAGTAAAGCCTAGGTCCCGCCAAGAATAGAGGCCCTAATAAACGTTCTGGTCCATCAGGCAGAAACCTTGTGGAGCTACATCCTAGGAGCATCGATGAACCAAAGGGAGACTGAGGCTTACAAACCGGCCACAATCAATGCTTGGTGAGAATGAGGGGATGTGTTTCCATGTATGCCTAGAGGAGAAAACAGTAGACTCACTCTACAAAAATGCAGTGTCAAGAATTTGATAAAACTTTAACAAGCACACTAAGGAAATATATAGATACATATGCATACACTATATATATAACTAACTCTCTGTATGTGTGTGTGTATATATGTCTCCCCTATGACTCATCCATTACATTTATGTCTTATATTTGAACAAGATATACAATAATGTTTATACATGTTTTATAATAAGCCCAAACTAGGAGAAAAAACAAACACACAAACAAAAAAACTAAAATGGCTGTCAATCAGTCAGTTCAATCACTCAGTCATGTCTGACTCTTTTCGACCCCATGACTGCAGCATGGCAGGCTTCTCTGTCCATCACCAACTCCCAGAGTTTACTCAAACTCGTGTCCATTGAGTCAGTGATGCCATCCAACCGTCTCATCCTCTGTTATCCCCTTCTTCTCCCACCTTCAATCTTTCCCAGCATGAGGTGGCCAAAGTATTGGAGTTTCATAGAAAGAATAAATATTTTTGTGATGGTCAGAAAATGAAACTCTCTGCAGCAATAAAATTACAAACTTTCTTCTTGTAATACCAAACAGAATTTTCACACACACACACAAAAAAAAGAAAATGAATTTAAAAAGCCAGATCCAAAGATTACATAGGATTCCTTTTATACAAACTTCAGGAATCAGGGAAACTGCTATAGACTGAAGAGTTGTGGCTCCTTTAAATTCATCTGTTGAAAGCTAAGCCTCAACGTGATGGTATTTGGAGGTGAGCCCTTTGGGAGGTGATTAGGACATGATGGGGGAGCCCTCAGGAATAGGGTTATGCCCTTATAAAAGTGACCCCAGAGACCTTCCACATGTATCCACTTGCACCATATGAGGACACAGTGAAATGGTAGATGTGAACCCAGACGTGGAGCCTCAGCAGACACATAATCTGCTGACACCTTGATGCTGGAATTCCAAGCCTTCAGGACTATGAGAAATACAGTTCTGTTATTTGCAGGCCACCCAGTCTGTGGGGTGCTATTACAGTTCACACTAATCGGTGGTGTTAACAGTCTGAACGGTGACACTGAGGAAATTAATGACTGGGATAGGGCTTGAGAGAGGTTCTCTTAAGTCCCTTACCTTACTCTGGGTGGTAGTTACATGGGCATATTCACTATGAAATATGTCACTGAGTTTTGTGCCTATGATTTGTCAAATTTTCTATAGTTTTTTTTTTTCATTAATAATTTACAAAGTGTTACCAAAAAGAATAAATAAATAAACAGCAACATATATATTATCAAAATAAATAAGAAGAGGTTAAATCCTTGTAAAGAAGGCCACAATTGAGATAGGTTTTAGTTTTAAAAAAATTCAATTTACCACTTCTGTAAGAATCACAGCCAAATCAAAATAACAAAGGATACTAATAAAGAGATGGGAAAATAGGGGGAAATGCCAGTGTGTAGGCATTTTTTATACACAGCAGAGTATTCTTAGTATTGAAAATAAAATCATACAAAAAGCATATATCTGTAAAATGCAATTATTTAATATAAAGGGCAAGTCACAATGAAGATGCAGCTGTCATGGATCTGTGTTCCAAATTCACTATCTTCAAGGTATATAAGAAAAAACTTTGGAATATAACCAGCAAGATGAAAAAGAATAATAGTCATTCTTGAACTGACATATATTGTCATATTTTTACAGTTCAAATAGAACAAAATAATATAGTGTTAGAATAATGCAACTAATATTCAATATATTAATCAAATAGATGATATCAAAATGTGTCCCTTATATAGAAAAAGCATTTTTTAACATTGTTCTAATACATTTACAAACAAAAGATCACAGTTATAGTCATAAATTCTCTATTCACAATGTAATAAAACCAGGAATTTATTACAAAATAATCAAGAAAGTAATCTAATCATTTGGAAATAAGAACAAAAACCTCTGCTAAATAATCTCTGCATCAAAAACTTAATCAAGGCTTCTATGACAAGTTATTAAATTTAGCTACAATAATATTTTATGTATCACAGTAATCTCATTGTAGCTGTTTAGTCACTTACAGGCATAGTTGAAATTTTAAAAAGAGCAAACTTCATTTACTTAATTATGTTTTTCATTAAATAAGAAATAATGAAACTAAACGAAACAAATATTGAAATCTAGAAACTAGAAAAGTTGCAGCAAAATAAACCTAATAAATTAAAAAGTATTAAATTAGAAAATAAAAAAGTTTTAAATGCATCTGAAAACTTTTAAAATTAAAAACCAATAATATGGATGCAAATATATCAAGTCTGTTAATGAAAGCCAAGAAGAAAATACAAATATGCAACACAATGGAGACCAAAAGGCATAAAAATCATAGCTAGCTAAGAGGCTGCCTAAAAATGCTGCATTTTCTCCTAATGAAGAATTGTGAAGACTTACTGTGCTACACATAGTGAAATTTTTGTGCATTACAAAATTTACAGTGCTGCCATAGGTTTTTCCCTTTTGTTATTTCAATAACTTTATCAAAGTCATTTAATTCTTTGGTTTGTTGTTATTGCTTTTACCATTGCAAGGCATTTTACCCCTTTGTTTCCAAGGGAAGGTAAAAATGCAAGAGGTAATGACAATGTGAAGTCAACATGCTGCTTTTCTATTAGGGTTACTCTATTATTAGTTCAACATGTGCCTCATACAATACAGGACTTTCTAAGCTATGTCTGGAGGACTGGCTTAATCTCCAAGCCTGGTTAGATTCTTTGCCCAAAGAGTCCTATCTTACTATTGATCATATCCTGGAGAGTAAGAATCCCAACACCTTATGAGAGAAGGATAAAAGAAAGTTACCAATGAGCAATTTATCCAAGTTTTGAGCTTTGAGCAGAATCAAAAATGGTGCAGAAGCTGTATGTGTGTATATATGTCCTTCCCCTGCCCAGTTTTACTGAGATACAATTGACATATAGCACTTCATAAGTGACCAGACTTATACACATCATGAAATAATTATCATAAGTTTACTGAACATCTACCATCAGAGGATGAGATGGCTGGATGGCATCACTGACTAGATGGACGTGAGTCTGAGTGAACTCCGGGAGTTGGTGATGGACAGGGAGGCCTGGCATGCTGCGATTCATGGGGTTGCAAAGAGTCGGACATGACTGAGTGATTGAACTGAACTGAACTGACCATCTCATATAGATACAATATTAAAGAAATAGAAGAAAAAATTTTTCTTGTGATGAGAACTCTTAGGATTTACTCTCTTAACAGCATTCATGTATAATATACAACAGTGTTAATTATGTTTATCATGTTAATGTTGCATCCCTAGTATGTACTTATAACTGGAAGTGTGTATCTTTTGACAATCTTAATCTAATTCCCTCTCCACCCACTACCAACCCCCACTTCTGGTGGCAAAAAACCTTATCTCTTTTTCAATGAGATTTTTTTTTTTTGAAGTATAATTGACCTACAACACTATATTAGTTTCTGGCATACAACATAACGACTGGATATTTCCACACATCTCAAGATGATCACCATGATCAGTCTAGTTGCTGTCTGTTACCATACAAAGATACTACATAGTAAACTGACTATACTCCCCAAGCAGAATCATAGATACAGAAAACAAAGAGGTAGTCGCCGCACAGAAGGAAGGTGGGAGAGAAATAGGTACAGCTAATTCAGAGATAGAAACTTTCAGTTACAAAATAAATGAGCCACAGGGGTATGTATATATCCTTTTCCTTGTCTATTGGTAAGCAGAGCTTTGCTAGCATCCTGACTGGCTTATGAGATGAACAACCCCATAAGCAACTCGGGGAGGTAAGATAGTGAAAGAGAAAGAACACTGCTTCCAGCTACACGACTATTTTCCTCTAGATGAGTGTGGCCTGAGGCAGAAAGGGTTACACTGAGGCTAAGTAATAAATGCAGGTCTTGCCTTAGTGTCAAGACTCCAAGAGACAGAATGAAACACTGGTGGCGGCATGGTTAAAGATGTGGCTGTGGATTTGCTACTCTCGATGATTTATAGGATGTGCATAATCAACTTGATTTGGCTAACATATGTGAATGGTTACTAATGATGGCTTAAATAACAACAACTCTGCTATGAAAGCACTTTATAAAAGGAAATTTCCTCAGAATAGAGTGCCTTGAGAACAATATTTTTCTGAGCCTTGATACAGAGTAGTGAGTTGAGCCCACTGTACTTTTATATATCTCTGAGAAAAACAATTAGTTCTTTTCAGTAAATGAAAAGGCATCTACAAAGGAAATTCTTTAGAAAATAGTTCATCAACTGAAGCCTAAGGGAATTGAAGGGAAAATAAATGCTGTTAGAGGATTTAGAAGCATTTTTTTTTTCTGCCTCCAATTAGAAAAACAATATATTTAACCCTCAGTCATTACTGTTGCGTGACATTATTGGTTTGCTACTCAATTCTATTCCCCAAAGATTTTCTGGGACACTGAGTGCTGAAATTATGAAGATGAATGAAAACCCTGAAGTTTGTCAGAGATAGATCTATACGCATGTGTAATTCATCTTGTGGTTTCTTCTACTAAGACTTTATTGCAGGGGTTTAAAAATATCAGTGAGAATTCTGGCATGTGGAGTCATCAACCAGAAATAACTTTGCACCAAATCCCCAAATGGTCTTTCTGATTGGCAGGCATGTACAAGCTGAGAAGTAGCATTTCCTCTTTCCCAGACTTGTTCTGCCCTTTATTTGAAGGCGGCAGCAGTTCAAACTAAAATTCTTGAAAGTAATAGATCTTAATGTGGATTCAATTCCATATCGGTGGCAGATCCGTACATTATAGATAACAGGTAAGTTATAAAGGACTTCTTGGCTGTCTACAGTAGCTAAACTCAAATTACAAAATTTTAGGACGAAATGAAACTTCAGGAATTATGCATTCACTGCTAATTCTCTCATTTTGAAAAAAAAATGAAGCCAACAAAACCTAAGATTTACGATGTTTAGGTCTTTTAACAAAATCCACAATGTTAAATAAAACCTGTAGAATTCTTGACTTGCAAAAGTTATCTGTCCATTAATATTTTTAACCCATTCAGGATGATTATCTTACTAATTAAAAAATCATAATACTTTGCTTGAATATTGCTAATTTTTTAAATTGACAATATTAAGAGCATAGAAAATGCAATACAACGTAAGAAAGATATTGTCTGAATTTTCAGAAGTGGCTAGAAGATGTACTGTGGCAATAGCTGAAAGTCAGTTCTTATTAATTGCTTTAAAGATAGGAGAAGTAAAATGGCAGCGACTATTGGTGAATAATATGGGGAGAAAAACATCAGCTCACACTAAATTTGCTTTCTTCTTACCCAGATAAAGGCTGCTGAAGTTAGGTATATTTTGGTGTTAAAAAAATTATTGCTTTTTTTCATTATATCTTTCCCAATGTGGGTTCACTTACCTGTCAGCTTCTAGTTAGTCTGGAGAACATTTCCAGTGGTTCCATTCAGGGTTCTTTCCTTGGATCTATTTGGTTCAATACTCTCAGTCCACCAACTGACAAAAAAAGTAGAATATGGCTTATCAAATGGAATCCTTGGTAAAGTTCAAAGAAAGCACTTAGTATTATCAATAGCAAAATCAGAGTTAAAAATTATCTTGAAAATTTCAGCCAATAAAAAAATCTGACACTTGTAAATGCATAAAGTTCCAAACTTAGGATCAAAAATCCATTTTCATCAGTAGAGGATGAGAGAGACCAGAGATGTCTCAGAGTTTTATTTTTAAAACAGGCTTGATATGAGCCTGTGATCTCATGTAGCTAATATATTCTAACACTGAATTTGCATGAATTCATAGATAAAGTTTACCAAGACACAGAGTCTGAAGGTTAACCCTGGATTGGGAGTTTTGTAGTTCAGATACTATATTCTGGGGGGACTGTTGCTCAGTTTAAAAAGCACGGAGAAGAGAAAGAAAGAGGCAGACAAATATAGGTAAGGAAAGATGTTAAAGGTCCAGAGACTCATGAACAAATTATAGTTTAAATTCAGTCATTCATCAAAACTTCCTTCATACATTTACTGACTATTGTAGAAGATCATGGAAATAGAGAGCCTTACTTCTTTGCCTGGAAAACTCTCAGTTGAATAAGGAAGAGATAAATATTTCTAATGCCACACGTTGGAATGGCATAGTCTATAGAGCACTGTGATAGTGCAGAAAGAGGAATGATACTTCACGGGGAGAGTAGCAGACCAGGGTGTCAGGATGCTTAAAAATTGGGAATATTTAGCTTGACAAGAAGGCCGAGGAAAAGAATTATTTTAATCCACCTAAAATAACTTTTTAACCACCTAAAGGAGCGCTTTAGGCATCTTACAAGTAGGCTACAATCATTTCACATCTGTATCTTGGCTCATTCCATTACCCTCCTAGAATGTCCACACCTCTAAATTCTACCGACCTTCAAGTTTTTGTTGCAGGCTAATCACTTCCATCCTGCCAAACCACAGGGCTATGTTTGAGCTGAGCCTGAGAGCAGGCACTTCCATCACACACACACTTGGTGCCTCGTCTGTAACATCATCAAATGCTTCTATCAGAACCAATTCACCTGATCTTGTACTGTACGCCTTTTAGAACAGGAATGAAACATCTGTTTTCAGTCTGTGATGATGCTTTGTACCGAAACTGAGCACACCAAGACTCAATAAATACCTTGTAGAAAGTCAATTAGCCTAGTTTCTTTAGTGAAGAACAACTAGCAGCTGACATCCCAAGTCCCTTCCTTTGTGCACCATTTTTCCATCTAAGGAACCAGAATTGCTCACTCTCACATGAACTTCCAAGCTTATGGAGGTCGAGGGAGAAGGCATTGCACATCTCTGAGGGTCCAGCCTGGTAAGGCTGGCAAGTTAAACAAAACTTCCTATTCCCAAAGGAGGTCTTGAATCTAGAACAATCCCTGTCTTTGTCCCAAGTGTCATGATTTAGTGCATAAAGTTTTGAGCCACAGAGAAAACTGATCTATTTGTGTCCTGTATCCTGAAACTTGCCAAGGTATCTTGCTTTCATCTTTCTGATTTTTTTTACATCCATTACAATGTATTAAAAGCCTCAGGCATGGACAGTGGTTCTTTGGGCTCAGCCGTGGCTTCTTTGCTTCTGAAAACCAGTATTTTCTGTCGAACATGCCTTCATCTTGTTACAAAATAGGGCTCATGAATTCGGCCCTGCCCAGGGAACAATCAGTATGCTGGTGATTGCTTTGAAAGCAGTATTATACTAATACAGGATCTCATTAAAACCCCTTTCATGGGAGCTGGGGGTTTCTTCCCAATCCAAATGGACATGGTGGTGTTCATTATGTGTTCAGAAGTATTCTCTGTACCATCAAATGGCTTGAGGAAAGAAAATCTTTTGACCTTTGTAATTGCTACAATATTATGTAGGGTTCTTTCTCCAGTTGAACAGAGCAATAAATATTGCAGAGCTGTACATTTTTTTTTCCTCCAAAAATGCAATTAAAATAGGGGGAAAAATTCTTCTGAGGGCATTTCAGTGGTGCTATCCCATCCAACAATTTGGAGGGGCATTCATGCAGTGTGGGGGTTGGGGCAGATTATGCTGCAAGATACTGCGTGCATTTGGGATAATTTCCAGTAACTGGCTTGGGGCCTCAGGTTGCAGAATTAGTTCATCTAGGGCTTCAGCTCCTGGTTTCTGACTCATTAAGACTGTCTTGTCAGGGTAGGTATGTGATCAGTTTCTGGACTGTGAACTAAGCCCAATAAATTGCTGAACTCGGCTTAAAAAGTTAATTACCAAATCTGGTGCATGTGGTGCAGAAAAAAAGGACAGAAAGTAAAAATTAATGTGCAGACAAGCAGTTTTTTAAAAAATTAACTTCAAAAATATAAATATTCCACTGGAATTACTTGGGACTGAACACAGTCTCAACTCACCTCTGAGTTCCAGTCTCTTGATTACTTGCCAACCTGTTTCCTTTTTCTATTCTCTTACAGGTCTATGTGGGGATGCGCCTGGATATTTGTCAAAGTATCTTGACAGATCATATGCAATGCACAAGGCAGGAACAGTTTTCCCAGACACATTAAAAATGTCCACATTCAAGGTAAATATGACGTGGGGTTTTAGTAGAAATATATTTTGAGTTCCAGTTCACAAGTTTTCCTGAAGGGCTGCCATTTTATATTTTATGGAGGAAATTCCTTGGTGCATTTCCAAAAAAAACCAAAAAAAAGTTTTTGTTTTTTTCTTCAAACTGGTAATATAAAAATAACTGCTATAGTGTTTTTTATTTTATTTTATTTTTTAACTTTACAATATTGTATTGGTTTTGCCATGTATCAACACGAATCCGCCACACCTATCCTGCTATACTGTTTACAGTGGACCCAGTCCTGCTTCTGTGTCTGGAACTTTGGAAGCTGTGATAGGAGGTGGTGGGGCCATCAGCACAGCTATTCTGCACTGGGGGCAGTTTAGGAGGGTGGTTGAACCGTCCCCCTTCCACTCTGTTCTTTTCCACTATGCCCTGGGTTTTGTGGAGTACAGGAAGGAAGTGGACCCTGATCTTTCTGATTTTATCCTTTTCCTCCTCATGGGTTGAACATAAACATGATTCCTTTCACCAGATATGCTTGAACAATCCTATTAATAGCTTTCCTGTTTCAGATTTAAACATAACTAAGAAAGCAGAAGAGTTAAGCTAAAGGTACTGCCAAGTATAAACTCTGTAAATGCAGGGACCCATCTTTTCATTCTTGATCCCTGTGGTGCCTGGACAGGGCCTGGCATCGAAAATTAAGACTCATCTTAGTCTTTGCTGAAATAAGCAATGAGCAATATTCAGACTAGCATGTAAATACGGTAATGCCTTCACAGAAGTACACGCAAAGTTCTTCAGGATCACCATGGATGGAATACCTGCAGAGCATAGAAGTATTTCAGTAAATGTTGATGAAATCATCTGAGGGGTTGCACACCCCAGACCTCTTGTTTCACATAGATCACAATTTTCTAGAAAGCTACCCTGTTCCTTATTTCTCCAGCCCCAAACAAGCATCATTTCCAGAGTGCTTACAGGAAGGCAGGTGCTGTGGTAGGTGCTCCGACTCATTGCATGTAATCTTTCAAATAGTTTTGTTATGTACATGTACTCTCTGTAAATACAGTTACACCCATTTAAAAGACGTAATAATCCAGGCTTGGACATGCAGATTTCTCCTCAAATGGATAGCAGTTGCAATGAGCAAGTTAAGGCTTCAAATCTAATCATGTCTTAAACACCAAGCCTCATATCCATCCATACCATCATGATACAGAACTGGAGAACAGAAGAGACATTCTGTCTTCCCTGATAGGAAGAAAAAGTGTATACATTTAGTCTCCTCCCTCCTAATTCTTAAAGTGCTATGTTCATTTCTTAGGTGCTTTTCTTATCCATACCTTACAGTGATTTTTATTTGCTTTATTAAAAATTGGGGGAAAAGAAGGAAAGTCTGGAAAATCCACATAACCAGTCAACACTATCTCCTCCCAGTCCTCCAATTTATCCTGGAAAAACTTTGCAGTTGGCTAATGGTTACAACATCAACAAATAACTTCTTTTTCTTTCCTCATTAAACTAAAGGGGAAAAAAAATCAACTGATGCACTCACTGCATCCTTGTTGACTGGTGGCTCATTACAGAGGCTAATAAGAGAAAATACATTCTCATATACTGATCATTGGAGCTCAGAGAATTTGAAGAGAGCCACCTGCTGAGTAAGTATCCATTTTTGCTTCTGACTTTGTATGTATTAGTCTGGTCAATTTCCCCAAGCTGGCCTGATTAGGAAAGTTTTATTAAAACAAATGGAGATGAGACTTAAAATTAGTAGAGGAAAGCCAAAGCTGTGTCTGAACCACTCTCACAGGCTTCATCCTCAGCCAGACGTGCTGACCGCTTGGCACAGGTCTGTGGCAGAGACTGCAGTGCATTCATCAGAACCTCAAGCCTTTCCTTCTTGCACAGAGTTCGACTTACGTCCCAGCCTCCCCTGAAAACAGCTGCCATCCTCCATTTTCCATACAACTGAGGAAAATAAGGCATCAAAAGTCTCCACATTCACGTACTCAATCCCAGTCTCCCTCCCTGCCAACTCCCCTCTCTTCCTGCCTCTCTGTCTCTCTCTTTTATCTGCTTCCTAAATGTTTTGTTGTTGTTGTTGTTTTGTTCAGGTGACTCATTAACTACATATAAAATATAACAGATTTTTTTAGACTGAATCTCCAAATGACTGCATGGACATCAATGTTTTACATTGCCAAACAGTTACTGATAAGACTTTAAAAGAGCAAGAAGTGAGTTTGTATGTATTAAACTCCTCAGATTTCAAGGATGGTCTGTTACTATGTGTTATGAACGAAATATCTGCATCCTCCCCCAATAAAATGTATTTGTTGAAGCCCTAACCTATCTGCCCAGCATATAAGATGTGATAGTATTAGGTGGTAGGCCTTGGGAGGTGGTTAGGATTAGATGAGTCCTCATGAATGGGATTAGAGGCCTTATAAGAGATACAAGGGAACAGTCTTCCCCTCTCTGCTCTCTACCATGTGAGAATATAGAAGTACAAAGTCTAAAATCTGAACAAGGACTCTCACCTGAACTTGACCATTTTGACTTACAGCTTCCAGAGCTTTATATTCCAGAGATATGAAGGTTTTTTTGGTTGTTGTTTACAAGTCACCCAATCTATATTTTTGTTATAGTAGCCCAGATGACTGAGACCAAAAATAGTGCTAATTTAACTAATTAACATTCCTTAATGGATTAAGCTGCTTATGGGATACACAGATTTTCTTTTTTCTTTATAGAAAAAGACCTGGAAAAAATCACATGCCATATTTTAACATACTTACATAGAGATTCAAAACAAATGTATCAATCTATTTAATTTTATAGATATAGATGTCAATATAGACATAGAATAGGCATAGGTGTACATATAGATATAGATGTAGCTATATAGATTCAGATACAGAGAGAAATATAAATGTGTTCACTTACAAAGATAAATTTATGCCTATATACAAAATTGGCACAAATCTCATCACATGACAAATTTCAATGAAGGTTTTGTGAACTTGAAACTTAAGGTGTAAACAACCAAACTGAATACAGTTGCCTGGAAATTTTACTTGTGAATTATTTAATACACAATAGTAAGAACCTCAAGACAATTGCCTTTATAAACATAGGAACACAAAAGAGAGACTAAGAAAAATAAAGAAGGAGAAGAGAAAGAAAGTACTTTATAGTTATATTTGTGAAATTCTCCATGAAAGGTTTATCTTGAAGATCCAAGTACAAATCTCATAGGTTCAAGTAGGATAAACCAAGAAGAAAAATTCAGAATTTGGTAAGAAGTGTCATTGTAGATTTTAAGCCCCATGTAGAAAATAACCTCCTCAAGAACCAAAATATGTTCAATTTAACAAAGCATTTTGAGGGATGACCATGAATAAGTCATTCTGCAAAGTTAAAATATGAATAATACTTAGAGTGTAACAAGACAGCTTCCCAATCCAAAGGAAGAACAGGGTTGGGTAAGACCATTTAAACACTGTGTACCAAATACAATAGAAGTATACACAGGATACAATGGAAATTTGGGAGATCACAGAAAGATTACCAGAGGAGGTGACAACACAGCTGAATCCTGAAACACAAAAAGGTTTTGAATAAGCACAAGCTGGAACCAGACAAGCGCAGGAAGACAGCAAACGCAGCATATTTCTCTTATCATTGAATTTCTGCTCAAAAACCCTTACATGTCAGAAAAGTTGTATGTACAAAATTTTGTATAATTTTATTTAGAATAAATCGATTAAAAGGCTGAAAATATGTGCCTTAATCAAATCAAAGATGAAGAATTCTTAGACGTTAAGAAAAGCAGATAATATCACATCTACAGGGAAACAAAATAGAAACTTATGAAACAGGCAGAAAATTAAGAGCTGAAGCAGAGGTAATGAGTGGAGTGAACTGTACTCTGAGCTACAAATAAGGAAAAGTGAAGTGAAAGTGAAAGTCACTCAGTCCTGTCTCACTCTTTGTGACCCTATGGAGTTCTCCAGGCCAGAATACTGGCGTGGGTAGCCTTTCCCTTCTCCAGGGGATCTTTCCAACCCAGGGATCAAACCCAGGTCTCCTGCATTGCAGGCAGATTTTTTCCCAGCTAAGCCATAAGGGAAACCAAGAATACTGGAGTGGGTAGCCTATCCCTTCTCCAGTGGATCTTCCCAACCCAGGAATCAAACTGGGGTCTCCTGTATTGCAGGCGGATTCTTTACCAACTGAGCTATCAGGGAAGCCCACAAATAAGTGAAGAGGAAATAAAAAAACATATAATCAATTCACCTACAACAAACTCAGGATGTGGTCCAATCCAGGTTGGTTCCATGGGTCCACAATAGCATCAGTGACCCTCAGGTTCTCCTTATATTCTTTGTTTGCTAATAGTTTCTGTTGTCAAGGTTAGATACAGTTTTTTATGACTCCAAACACCATTTACTGACTTGAAATCTCCCAAGCAGGAAAAGGTAGTGTATAGGAAGAAAGACTTTCATCTTGTGTGTTCCTTTCTTTTATAATGAAAGGAGAAAAATCTTCCCCAGAGACTAGAGAACCCATTAATTCTTATGTTCTCCAGGCTACATGTTCTCCTCTTGACTGAGCACAAAGAAAGTAGAGCCTGATATGACTAGATAAATAAATCATCATTCAAATTCTGGGGCTGGACACATCATAGCTCCCTGCCAAATGAAGGTCCTGGTAGTAAGAAAGGGTACAATCTGAGGGGTAAATAAATGCACCAGGCATTTGTCATTCAATTGCTAAGCCATGTCCAACTCTTTGCTATCCCATGGACTGCAGCATGCCAGGTTTCCCTTTCCTCCACTATCTCCAGGAGTTTGCTCAAACTCATGTCCATTGAGTCCATTCATCTCAACTTCTATCACCCCCTTCTACTTCCTCCTGTCCTCAATCTTTCCCAGCCTCAGAATCTTTTCCAATGAGTTGGTCCTTCACATCAGGTAGCCAAAGTATCAGAGCATCAGCTTCAGCATCAGTACTTCCAAAGAATATTCAGGGTTGATTTCTTTAGGATTGACTGATCTGATCTCCACATTGAAGTTCAAAGGAAAAACTACACCAGGCATATGGAACTCAGGTTAGGATCACATGGCATAAGGAGCTGGAAATAACCTTGCAATAAATGACAAGGATGTTTGTTATTAGAACTGTACTGAAGTAACAAGTCTGCATTATTTCCTTCATTCCAGCTTGTATATCACAGTGTTTCTTGCTTGCCTTGAAAACAAACAAAGCAGTGGATATGAGAAACTGGGCTGGAGAGGGGGGCTCCTAAATGGCTTCCTAATCAAGAGGTGTAGGGACCCTGAAACCCTTTTAACAAATATTGGCAAGTTCCATACATCAGTACATCCTCCTCTATAGAAGGAGCTTATATGTACAGGGAGGCAAACTGAGACTCAAAAACTATGATTTAAAAAACCATTAAAGACAGATTGTGAAGATCCCATGGAGAAGGAAATGGCAACCCACTCAAGTATTTCTGCCTAGGAAATCCCATAGACAGAGGAGCCTGGTGGGCTACAGTCCATGGGGTCACCAAAGAGTGGGATATGACTTAGCTACTAAAACAACAACAAAGCAAAGTAAACCCAATGACTGAAAAACAGATTGAAAAGTGTAAGCATATGATAAGAAAAAATTAAGCAAACTTGATATTTCCAGAGAACTTCAAACAATTATCATGTTCATAAAATGGGAACAGACTGTTTAAAAAGAACAGAACCAATTAGAGATCTTGAAAAATAAATGTAAAGTCCCAACTGTAAGGGCAAAGACAAATTTAAAATAAGAGCCTAAATTCTCTTTTGAAAACACATAGAATTCCCTCTTCCCTTTTCTTAGAGCATTTACTTTGGAAAACTTGTAATTCCAAGTTTTAATCTCTTTGAAGGGTATGAAAATCTTCTAAAAAGTTAAATAAGCATGTTGCCCACTTTACAGCCCAGGAATAACTTTATCAAGGACCTGAGAGCCATCTCTCTAAAATGTAATTATCCAAAGGGAGAGCACATCCCTACAGTCCAGTTTCTGTGGGAGGGGTGTGATCTAAGTCACTTTAGTCGTGTCCAACTCTTTGTGACCCTGTGGATCTTAGCCTGCCATGCTCCTCTGTCCATGAGATTCTCCAGGGAAGAATACTGGAGTGGGTTGCCATGCCCTCCTCCCGGGAATCTTCCCAACCCAGGGATCGAAACTGCATCTCTTATGTCTCCTGCATTGGCAGGTGGGTTCTTTTCCACTAGTGCCACTTAGATTCACACCAAATTGTAAAACTACTTTCTGCTATAAAATATAAGAAGTTTCTTTTTTCCTCTGGATAAAACCAGTTAGCCGTCATAGATTGTCATCTCAACTACAAAGTAAATTTAGGATGATAAATCCTTAAATTTATGATGACATAGGGCTTTCCTTATAGCTCATTTAGTAAAAAATCTGCCTGTAATGCAGGAGACACAGGTTCTATCCCTGGGTTGGGAAGATCTCCTGCATAAGGATAGTAACCCACTCTAGTATCCTTGCCTGGAAAATCCCATGGACAGAGGAGCCTGGTGGGCTACAGTCACAAAGAGTTGAGCACGACTGAGCAATTATGGTTTTTCCAGTAGTCATGTATGGATGTGAGAGTTGGACTGTGAAGAAAGCTGAGCACCAAAGAATTGATGCTTTTGAACTGTGGTGTTGGAGAAGACTCTTGAGAGTCCCTTGGACTGCAAGGAGATCCAACCAGTCCATTCTAAAGGAGATCAGTCCTGGGTGTTCTTTGGAAGGAATGATGCTAAAGTTGAAACTCCAGTACTTCGGCCACCTCATGCAAAGAGTTGACTCATTGGAAAAGCCTCTGATGCTGGGAGGGATGGAGGGCAGGAGGAGAAGGGGACGACAGAGGATGAGATGGTTGGATGGCATCACCGACTCAATGGACATGAGTTTGAGTGAACTCTGGGAGTTGGTGATGGACAGAGAGGCCTGGCGTGCTGCAATTCATGGGGCAACAAAGAGTTGGACACGACTGAGCAACTGAACTGAACTGAACTGAGCAACTAACATTCAATATCACGGTAATGCAAGCTTATGCCCCAACCAGTAATGCTGAAGAAGCTGAAGTTGAATGGTTCTATGAAGACCTACAAGACCTTTTAGAACTAACACCCAAAAAAGATGTCCATTTCATTATAGGAGACTGGAATGCAAAAGTAGGAAGTCAAGAAACACCTGGAGTAACAGGCAGATATGGCTTTGGAGTACAGAATGAAGCAGGGCAAAGGCTAATAGAGTTTTGCCAAGAGAATGCACTGGTCATAGCAAATACCCTCTTCCAACAACACAAAAGAAGACTCTACACATGGACATCACCAGATGGTCAACACTGAAATCAGATTGATTATATTCTTTGCAGCCAAAGATGGAGAAGCTCTATACAGTCAGCAAAAAAAAAAAAAAAAAAAAACTGGGAGCTGACTGTGGCTCAGATGATGAACTCCTTATTGCCAAATTCAGACTTAAATTGAAGAAGGTAGAGAAAACCACTAGACCATTTAGGTATGATCTAAATCAAATCCCTTATGATTACCGGAAAAGGCAATGGCACCCCACTCCAGTACTCTTGTTTGGAAAATCCCAAGGACGGAGGAGCCTGGTAGGCTGCAGTCCATGGGGTGGCTAAGAGTTGGACACGACTGAGTGACTTCACTTTCACTTTTCACTTTCATGCATTGGAGAAGGAAATGGCAGCCCACTCCAGTGTTCTTGCAATCCCAGGGATGGGGGAGCCTGGTGGGCTGCCGTCTATGGGGTCGCACAGAGTCGGACACGACTGAAGCGACTTAGCATATGATTATACAGTGGAAGTGAGAAATAGATTTAAGGACTAGATCTGATAAGAGTGCCTGATGAACTATGGATGGAGGTTCATGACATTGTACAGGAGACAGGGATCTAGATCATCCCCATGGAAAAGAAATGCAAAAAATCAAAATGGCTGTCTGAGGAGGCCTTACAAATAGCTGTGAAAAGAAGAGAAGCGAGGAGCAAAGGAGAAAAGGAAAGATATAAGCATCTGAATGCAGAGTTCCAGAGAAGAGCAAGGAGAAAAAAGAAAGCCTTCCTCAGCGATCAATGCAAAGAAATAGAGGAAAACAACAGAATGGGAAAGACTGGAGATCTCTTCAAGAAAATTAGTGATACCAAGGGAACATTTCATGCAAAGATGGGCTCCATAAAGGACAGGAGTGGTATGGACCTAACAGAAGCAGAAGATATTAAGAAGAGGTGTCAAGAATACACAGAAGAACTGTACAAAAAAGATCTTTGTGACCCAGATAATCACGATGGTGTGATCACTCACCTAGAGCCAGACATCCTGGAATGTGAAGTCAAGTGGGCCTTAGAAAGCATCACTATGAACAATGCTAGTGGAGGTGATGGAATTCCAGTTGATCTATTCCAAATCCTGAAAGGTGATGCTGTGAAAGTGATGCACTCAATATGCTAGCAAATTTGGAAAACTCATAAGTGGCCACAGGACTGGAAAAGGTCAGTTTTCATTCCAATCCCAAAGAAAGGCAATGCCAAAGAATGCTCAAACTACCGCACAATTGCACTCATCTCACACGCTAGTAAAGTAATCCTCAAAATTCTCCAACAGGCTTCAGCAATACGTGAACCCTGAACTTCCAGATGTTCAAGCTGGTTTTAGAAAAGGCAGAGGAACCAGAGATCAAATTGCCAACATCTGCTGGATCATGGAAAAAGGAAGAGAGTTCCAGAAAAACATCTATTTCTGCTTTATTGACTATGCCAAAGACTTGACTGTGTGGATCACAATAAACTGTGGAAAATTCTAAAAGAGATGGGAATACCCAACCACCTGACCTGCCTCTTGAGAAACCTATATGCAGGTCAGGAAGCAATAGTAGAACAGGACACGGAACAACAGACTGGTTCCAAATAGGAAAAGGAGTATGTCAAGGCTGTATATTGTCACCCTGCTTAATTTAACTTATATGCAGAATACATCATGAGAAACGCTGGGCTGGAAGAAGCACAAGCTGGAATCAAGATTGCCGGGAGAAATATCAGTAACCTCAGATATACAGATGACACCATCCATATGGCAGAAAGTGAAGAGGAACTAAAGAGCCTCTTGATAAAAGTGAAAGAGGAGAGTGGAAAAAGTTGCTTTAAAGCTCAACGTTCAGAAACGAAAATCATGGCATCTGGTCCCATCACTTCATGGGAAATAGATGGGGAAACAGTGGAAAGAGTGTCAGACTTTATTTTTTGGGGCTCCAAAATCACTGCAGATGGTGACTGCAGCCATGAAATTAAAAGACACTTATTCCTTGGAAGGAAAGTTATGACCAACCTAGATAGCATATTGAAAAGCAGAGACATTACTTTGCTAACAAAGGTCCATCTAGTCAAGGCTATGGTTTTTCCAGTGGTCATGTATGGATGTGAAAGTTGGGCTGTGAAGAAAGATGAGCACTGAAGAATTGATGCTTTTCAACTGTGGTGTTGGAGAAGACTCTTGTGAGTCCCTTGGACTGCAAGGAAATCCAACCAGTCCATCCTAAAGGAGATCAGTCCTGGGTGTTCATTGGAAGGACTGATGTTGAAGCTGAAACTCCAATACTTTGGCCACTTCATGCGAAGGGTTGACTCACTGGAAAAGACTGATGCTGGGTGGGATTGGGGGCAGGAGAAGAAGGGGACAACAGAGAATGAGATGGTTGGATGGCATCACCAACTAGATGGACATGAGTTTGAGTGAACTCCGGGAGTGGCTGATGGACAGGGGTCGCAGAGTCAGACCCAACTGAGTGACTGAACTAAATTGAACTGAGCAACTAACACTTTACTTCATGTATAACAAGTGATGCTGTAAGTCCCCTTACTTGAGGACTCATTATTTATCTTAAGAATGTATGTCATGGACTGTGTGTATTATGCAATTTGAAAGAGTGAGGCTTTTTTCTGTGTTTGCAGATTCTTAATAGATTACCTGTGATGCATATCATATCTGATTTAACATTTATTTAATAGTAAAATTGGTTTTCTTCCACTTCTACTCTTTTTGAGAGGTATTCTTGAGTAGTAGGAAGGGTTTTTTTAATTATATTTCCTGAACACAAAGTACAAATTACAGAATTGGAAGAGTGAGCCAAAAAGTTCTTCCAGAAGGCAATGTGTTATAAACCAACTATATGACAGAAAGCTAAGTGACATAGAGGATAGGTCCGGAGTTCTAGTATATAGTTAGTAGGATTTCTAGAAAAGAATGAATATAATTGAGGTGAGATTATAATACAAAAAAAAACAAAAAAGGAAAGTCAGCTTTTCTACATCGTAGGAGAGAGATTATCTTTTAAACTGAAAACAAATGTCATCTGGCCCCATCACTTCATGACAAATTGATAGGGAAACAATGGAAACAGTGACAGACTATTTTCTTGGGCTCCAAAATCACTGCAGATGGTGACTGCAGCAACAAAATTAAAAGAACTTGCTCCTTGGAAGAAAAGCTGTAACAAACCTTGACAGTGTATTAAAAAGGAGAGACATTGCTTTTCCAACAAATGTCAGTCTAGTCAAAGCTATGGTTTTTCCAGTAGTCATGTGTGGATGTGAGATTTAGACCATAAAGAAGTCTAAGTGCTGAAGAATTGATGCTTTTGAACTGTGGTGTTGGAGAAGACTCCTACAAGTCCCTTGGACTGAAAGGAGATCAAACAGTCAATCCTAAAGGAAATCAGTCCTGAATATTCACTGGAAGGACTGATGCTAAAGCTGAAACTCTAATACTTTGGCCACCTGATGTGAAGAACTGACTCATTAGAGAAGCCCCTGATGCTGGGAAAGATTGAAGGCAGAAGGAGAAGGGATGACAGAGGACAAGATGGTTGGATGGCATCACTGACTCAAAGGATATGAGTATGAGCAAGCTCTGGGAGTTGGTGAAGGACAGGGGAGCCTGGCATGCTGCAGTCCATGGGGTCACAAAGAGTCGGGCACTACTGAGGAACTGAACAACAATGAACAGCAACAAACAAAAAGAAAAAACTGAGTCTCAAGAAAGATAAGTAGAAAAGAAAAAAAGATGACACTTCAACATATTAAAGTGAAATTATAGAACTGCAGTAAATGAGAAAGCCCAAAATGTGAGCAGAGAAAAAGAACGCACATTCAAATTAAAAAGGTTAATCATTATTAGCATTATAAATATTGGAAGACTGTTGAATTATTTCTTCAAAGATGTGATAAAAAATAATCTCAAACCTAGAATTTTATACCTAAGCAAACAGTACTTGAGAAAGAACCAAACTTGAAATTTTTCATGTGGGTACAGTCAGAAGAAGTTTTAACCTACACATACTATTAGTTATATATACCATTAATTTTTTTAAATCCAAGAATTAGAAAATATAGAACATAAGGGTAAAGACACTAGTAACACAGTAAAGCATGGTGATATATAACATAAAAAGATAAGACTTGAAATAAAATACCAAAGGATCTTAAGAGGTCAGAAGTAAGAAAAAGTATACAAATTTTAAGCTTCTTCTCTTATCTAAGATGAGATATAACTAAAAATTAACCCTAGATATTAATAAGTAAATATAAGATTGAAAACGTATGTTAAAATTTTTATGATAACCACTAGAGGGATAATTAGCATGTACAACTGTTACACTGCCAGTGGGAGAAAATATTAAAAATTAAAACCCTGTTCATCTAAAATAAGAAAAGAGGGAAGAAATTTACAACAAAACAGAGTAGACTCAAATAAAAACCAAGATGGAAAAAGTAAACTGCATTCACCATAAATTTAAATACTTTAAATTCCCTATTAAACAGAGACCCTCCAATCAACTAACAAAATAATATATTTGAGTTACAAGAATGATACCTAAAATGATTTAGCAGTGGGCATGTAGAAATAAACAAATGGAAAAATGTATTTGCTTGTGTGTGTGTTATATATATATATAATCTATATAAAATCTGCCTGCTAATACAGGAGACACAAGAGATACGGGTTCAATCCCTGGGTAAGGAAGATCCTCTGGAGAAGGGAATGGCAACCCACTCTGGTATTCTTGCCTGGGAAATCCCATGGACAGAGGAGCCTGGAGGGCTACAGTCCCTGGGGGTCACAGAGTCGGACACAACTTTGCAACTGACCACTTATATATCAGGACACAACTTTGCAACTGACCACTTACTGCAACTGACAGTAATAAAAATGTATAGATATCACACTAAAAATGAAAATTCATCATGAACAATAATGAGAAAAACAAAATGTTTAAATCCATTCAAGAATGATAAAACTGAATAGACAAATACCTATTTGAAATATTGGAAAGATGTCAATAATATGTCTCTAAAATGTCACTAAGCATACTTTTGTTACTGTGTTCTACCAAATTTTCAGGAAATAGTTTATTCCTATGTATGACAAATTTTTCCAGATTCTCATCCCATTCATCTAGTTAATGAGTACTGTGTTGATGGGAGAGCTTTCCAATATAGTTTAAAAGATTAGCAAAATTATGATATAAAAACAAAATAAAGGCAGCACCAAAAGTTAAAACTATAATCACTTATAAAGATAGATGAAAAATGTTAAATAAAGTAGTAGTGTGGACAGTGACTACAGCCACGAAATTAAAAGATGCTTGCTCTTTGGAAGAATAGCTATGACAAACCTAGACAGTGTATTAACAAGCAGAGACCTCACTTTGCCAACAAAGGTCCATATAGTAAAAGTATGGTTTTTCCAAAAGTCGTGCATGGATGTGAGAGTTGGACCATAAAGAAGGATGAGTGCCGAAGAACTGACCCTTTTGTATGGCAGTGCTGGAGAAGAATCTCAAGAGTCCCTTGGACTGCAAGGAGATCAAACCAGTCAATCCTAAAGGAAATCAACCCTGAATATTCATTGGAAGGACTGATGCTGAAGCTGAAGCTCAATACTTTGGCTACCTAATACAAAGGGGCCACTCACTGGAAAAGATTCTGAAGCTGGAAAAGATTGGCGGGATTTGTTCACATGATTTCTATTGTTATTAATCAGAGGAGATGCAAAAGTTGCTATTTCTCAAAGCTAGCTATAGTTCATGTGACTGATATTATCAAGAATACAAAAGAGGGATGTCCCTGGTGGTCCAGTTGTTAAGAATCCACCTTCCAATGCAGGTTATGTGGGCTCGATCCCAGGGCAGGGAACTAAGATCCCACATGTCCTGAAGCATGGCCAGAAGTAAGAAAAATAAATAAAACAAGGCAAAACAGATTTGCTTTTTAGTTTCATTCTCCCTTGGTTTGGGAAAAATATTTTAATGCACCTTTTGGATATGCAAAAGATTGGCCCTGAATCTACTGAAGGCTGAGACAAAAGGAGGAAAATGTTCTAAAGCACAAACTAGCTTCTAGATAGGACAGCAATTTAGGAGAGTCCAGAACTCCAAAGTCCTGGAGTTTGGCAAGAAAAACCAAGAAGGGAGGTGTGATCTAGGGAGGGCCATATTCAAGAACATCCTTATATCCCATGTCATCATGACAGTAGAATCCCTGTGAAGAGGAGGGAATGATGAAATTTAGGCACTGTGATACTCCAGTATCTATTTTTTTTAACTTGATTGATGATTGCTTTACAATATTGGTTTGATTTCTGTCATACATTGGCATGAATTAACCATAGGTGTACATATGTCCCCCCTAGTATATTTTTAAAATTTCTTTCCTGCATTCTAATTCCCTTATTTTATCTTCACATCTTAGAAATTGACCATATTATCAGTGATGGAAGTAAATTGTCATCTCTCTCTCCAAGTATTGGGTGACACAGTGGACCTCAAAACATTCCAAAACCACCAGAGGTGATAGGAGAGAAGGGAGAACACAGGGAAAGGGCAAAAAGTGGTAGGAAGCACTCTAGATTTGGTACTTCCCCAACTAGGATGCACAGAAATCCTAAGGGAGAGACACATGGTAACTATAATGATGTAATAATTTTCTGGTCATGCAAAATGAGAGATTCAATATTTAAATAAACTTTGAGAGAAAAAGATGATGCCAGAAAGTTGGAAACCTTGAAAACTTTCAAGCTCTCTTTGTTAGGAATGATACCAAAACAAAGCATGATTTCTTGAGTTCAAAGAACATATGTGGCCTGTGACAGATCATCCATGAGATCATGCAGATGTGATATTAAGGAAAGGGTAACAGTGGTGGCTCAGAAGGTAAAGAATCTGCCTGCAATGCAGGAGACCTGGGTTCGATCCCTGGGTTGGGAAGATCCCCTGGAGTGGGGCATGGCAACCCACTCCAGTATTCTTGCCTGGAGATTCCCATGGACAGAGGAGCCTGATGGGCTAAAGTCCATGGGGTCCCAAAGAGTCAAACACGACTAAGTGACTAAGCACAACAGTTATGAAGTCTCAACTTAAAGCATGTCACTCTATACCTAAGAGCAGAGAAGAAGGTGCTTTAACACTACCTGCACAAATTCCTTCTTAGATTCATAGTGAATTTTGCCTTATCTGAGAAAAGAACAGCTTAGTGATTTTTTTCAAGAGATAACATCCTTGAAAGCCATGTCTGTCAACCCAACATATCCATTATAATATGGACACACAGATACCTCTATGCATTTTCCTTGGAATAAGACTTGGGTCTCTGGAAACTCCCAGAGTCTGCAATCAAGGAGATTCAGTTCTCTGATCCCCCAAAGCATCTCTTAAGAGGAGATAGTACCGATTTTTTCTTAGGTCAGATTCTGAAAGCAATAAAAATAAGACAAAAAGTAAACAAATGTGACATAATCAAATTTGTTAGCTTTTGGACAGCAAAGGAAACTATAAACAAAGCAAAAAGACAACTTATAGACTGAGAGAAAATATTTGCGAATGATGTGACCAACAAGGGCCTAATTTACAAAACATGCAAACAGCTCATATAATTCAGTAACAAAAATAAACTGCCCAACTAAAAAATGGGCAGAGGACCTAAATAGATATCTCTCCAAGGAAGACATACAGATGGCCAATAGGTACATGAGAAGATGCTCATCCTCACTAATTATTAGAGAAATGGAAATCAAACCTATTGATTACAATGAAGCACCACCGCACACAGGTCAGAATGGACATTATTAAAAAGTGTACAGAACATAAATGCTGGAGAGGGTGTGGCGAAAAAGAATCCCTCTTAGACTCTTGGTGGTAACATAACTTGGTGCAGCAACTATAGAAAGCAGTATGGCGGTTCCTCAAAAAAATAAAAATAGAGATGCCATATGATCCAGCAATCCCACTCCTCCATATTCAGACAAAACTACAATTCAGAAAGACACATGCACGACTATGTTCATAGCAGCACAACTTACAATAACCAACATGTGGAAACAGCCTAAATGGAATGGCTAAAGAAGATGTAGTATGTATATACAATGGAATATCACCTAGACATTAAAAATAATTAAATACTGTCATTTGCAGCAACATGGATGGACCCAGAGAATTATCATACTAAGTGAAATCAATCAGAAGAAGACAAATACCAGAGGATATCACTTATAGGAGGGACTGAAAATAGGACACAAATCAACAGAACTATGAAACAAAAACAGAGTCACAGAAATAGTGAATGGACTTGTGGTTGCTAAGGGGGAGGAGAGAAAGAAAATGGGAGTTAGAGATTAGCAGATGCAAACTATTATATGCAGGATGGATAAACAGTAAGGTCTTACTCTATAGCACAAGCAATTACATTCAGTATCCTGTGATATACCATAGTAGAATACGGAAAAGAATATATATATAAGTGTGTCTGTATTTATAATTGAATCACTTTGTGATACAGCAGAAATAAACACGACATTGTAAATCAACTATGCTTCAATAATTTTTTTTAAAAAATAAAGAGGAGGAAAGACTCCGGATTATTTTTTCTAAATGACCATCCCTGCAGTTCAGCTGGGGTCTACTTAAGTAAACAACTCAAGCAGCATGGCCCTCAGAGCATCATCTTTTCTTTGATCCCAGCAATGCTATGTGGATTGACTTTAAGGTATGCCTATTCTTCAGAAGCCTTGATCTCTAGCTTAAGAATATGAGCTAAGTCAGGGTTTTATAGAGATTTTTTGGCTTTAGGAAATAAAACATGAGAGACCCCCCACCTCTCACATTCTTCTGAAAATCTCCATCTCTAATTGTTTCTCCCCTTCAAAGAAAATTCCTACATACTTCATACTGTATTAATAAAGTCTCCAACAGGCATGTATCTAATCACCCTCCACCATCCAGGCACAGTTCAGAATGAAAAGATTAGCAGTCTTTGTTGTTGGGTTATATCCGAGAGATGACAGTTTATATCAAATCATTATGTGTCAAAAATCTGTGGGTGTGCCAAGGTAGAAATGCCATTCCACAGTTCCCAGAGGTGGATACAATTCCCTGTTCCACATGTGACTTTAGTATGTGTGCTGCTTAGAGAGAGGGAGCTGGCCTTTTCAGTCAGATTCTTTCTTACGTTACTACCCGCCAGCTGATACAGCAACACTGCATTTGCCCAAAACTATTTGCTATGATTGTTCAGAGGCCTTTTCACTTGTTCCCCACCTGCTCTCTCTCCTATTCAGTCTCTGCCAGCTCAGAGCTCCTGGCTCCATTCCTCACTCCTGATACATCCCTGGTCCTCTGGGCTTTCAGTCTGCTTAGCATCTGAGCAGCAACTTTCCCCATCAAACTCCAGCTTGAGCCTGGCCCAGCCTGTTCCTCCTAGCCCACCTTAACTTGGACATTCTCAGAAATTAAACCCTGGCTCCAGCAGTTTGTCTCAGGTCTTGGTCCCATCCCCTAGGTCCTCTGTGATGAAATTCAGGATCATTCACCACACATGCAAAAACAAGGCAAAACAACCTGTAACAATATGAACTGGGGAGTTGTTCTCTGCCTGCTGCTCAGTTGCAGTTCCAATATATTTGTCAGTACATCACTGTGACCCACTCCCAGGTAACACAGGACAACTGCAGCCATCTTCTCTACTTAGAATGCCATTCTCTGTCCTCTGCTGTGTCAATCTAGTCATTAAAGAAAATAAATCACGCCATCTGATTGAATCCCTCCACCAACATCCATTTTATACTTTTCATAATATTTTGCAATCCTCTGATCCTGCTTTTCAATACACACCAACAGAAAGGGAAGGACCTTTCATAAAAACAAATAATCTACCAAGATAAGATGAAGAGAAAGGAATGATGCCCTTTGCACTTTGAACCCTTTTGACCCTTTGGAAAATGGAGAAGGAGATATGAAATACAACGTCTGCCAATATTACTCCACCAGTCTCTTCCTCACTCATTTTCAGAATTCACAAGTGTTCCTGTTCACTCCCTCTATTGTAATCACAAATATCTCAAAGGTAGTACATTTTGAGCAAGAAAAACATCGCAAATGAGACCTACTGTGACCAAGCAGCTGCAGTCCACTCATCTGAGACAACATAGGGACTTACACATTGCATTTTAGAGGGTAACGCCAGCAATTAGCACAGTAGGTATGCAATTGGACCATAGAGTCTGTGGTTCAAATTCAGCAAATCACAGGTGTCTTAGTCTGTTCAGGCTGCAATAACAGAATACCATAAACTTGGTGGTCAATAAACAACAGAAATTTATGACTTCCAGTTCTAGAGGCTGGAAGTCTAAGATCGAAGTTCTGGCAGATTGAATGTCCACTAAGGGATCACTTCCTGATTCACAGGAGGCTTTTCATTTCACTCTAAGAAGGAAGGGTCAAGGGAGCTCTCTGGAATCTCTTTTCAGTTCAGTTCAGTTACTCAGTCATGTCTGACTCTTTGTCACCCCGTGAATCACAGCACGCCAGGCCTCCTTGTCCATCACCAATTCCCGGAGTTCACTCAAACTTATGTCCATCGAGTCGGTGATGCCATCCAACAATCTCATCCTCTGTCATCCCCTTCTCCTCTTGCCCCCAATCCCTCCCAGCATCAGAGTCTTTTCCAATGAGTCAACTCTTGGCATGAAGTGGCCAAAGTATTGGAGTTTCAGCTTCAGCATCAGTCCTTCCAAAGAACACCCAGGACTGATCTCCTATAGGATGGATTGGTTGGATCTCCTTGCAGTCCAAGGGACTCACAAGAGTCTTCTCCAACACCACAGTTCAAAAGCATCAATTCTTTGGCGCTCAGCTTTCTTCACAGTCCAACTCTCACATCCATACATGACCACTGGAAAAACCATAGCCTTGACTAGACAGACCTTTGTTGGTAAAGTAAAATCTCTGCTTTTCAATATGCTATCTAGGTTGCTCATAACTTTCCTTCTAAGGAGTAAGCGTCTTTTAATTTCATGGCTGCAATCACCATCTGCAGTGATTTTGGAGCCCAAAAAAATAAAGTCTGACACAGTTTCCACTGTTTCCCCATCTATTTGCCATGAAGTGATGGGACCGGATGCCATGATCTTAGTTTTCTGAATGTTGAGCTTTAAGCCAACTTTTTCACTCTCCTCTTTCACTTTCATCAAGAGGCTTTTTAGTTCCTCTTCACTTTCTTCCATAAGGGTGGTGTCATCTGCATATCTGAGGTTATTGATATTTCTCCCAGCAATCTTGATTCCAGCTTGTGCTTCTTCCAGCCCAGCGTTTCTCATGATATACTGGAATCTCTTTTACAAGGACACTAATCCTACTCATAAGTGCACCTCCTTCATGACCTAATCACCTCCCAAAGGCCCTATCTCCAAGCACTATCACAGTGGGGATTGAAGTTTCAACATATGAATTCTAAGTGAGGGATACACACTCATTCTAGAGCTGCAGAGGAGCTATTCTTGAAATCAAAGTTAACTCCTTTTTAATGGAGAGGAGTGCTTCTCTGTTACTAAAGTTTTAAATCTTCCCACATCACCCACACCAGACACATATATTATGGATGCTTAATAGATAACTATTGCATGCAATGACTGAGTTGCATTTCTTGGCTGCTAATGCTTAATATATTTACTCACTCTGGATTGTTTTTTTCAGCACCTCTTCCTCCTTCTATCTGACAAGTCAATCTTTCCATAACCTGTCAATGAGTCACCAGGAAATTAAACCATGATGCAACTCTGAAATTAGCAGTTGTGAGTCAATATTCCTTGCCTACCCCACACCTTAACTTTTCCCAGATAGTTCAACCTGGTCAGTAAAGAGAGAGACCTGAAACAATTCTAATGCCTCATCATTCATTCAGAGGTAGTGACTCCTGATACGTGGTATCAGATGAGGACTCTTCCCTTTTGGTCTAAAGCTGTGGACAATGCTGATGCCTAAGAACAAGTTGAAAAAAATATAACTACGTATATTTTTCTACATGTTGCACTTGACTTTTTTTTAAATTTAAATTTATTTATTTCAATTAGAGGCTAATTACTTTATAACATTTTATTGGTTTTGCCATACATCAACATGAATTCGCCACGGGTATACACGTGTTCCCAATCCTGAACCCCCCTGCCACCTCCCTCCCCATACCACCTCTCTGGGTCATCCCAGTGCACCAGCCCCAAGCATCCTGCACTTGGCTTTTCTAAATGCACCAGGTAGCCTAAATCTGTGGCTTGAGTGTGCTCAGCATTCTGAATTCACTGCTGTGGAAAATGGAGCTGAAATGACGTAAGGCAAGACACAGCTTGAAACGTAAAGCTTTTGCCATGTGCCTTTGAGCCACATTCAGTACCAGCTGAACCATTTATAGCACATCTTATTGTTTGCTTCCTAAATCCGGTCATATAAAAGTAATAGGGTACTGTCTTTTGCCCTTTGCTTTGTGAGGTTATCTAATTTCCATTCCCAGATGAACGTCATGGCTGCTCTTTTTCTGTCTTGACAATAAATCTGTTGCCCAAAGCTAAATATACAGTACTTTGAACATGACAATGAGGCTATTTTTAATTTGTCCTTTCGTTTTAATTATGCTGTTGGTATTATTTTGTAGGTACAATTTGCAACATTCTTGCTGCCACCTACAGGCAACCCTGAGCTCAACCTTGTGATTTGGGGAGGGTAGGTGTAGAATTATCTGTTTATCTTAAATTAAAAATCTGCTGTATTTCTAGCTACTGTTTATCAGCATGGATATGAATGTATTGAGAATGTTTTTTAAACAATACCTACGCCTTTATTTATTTCATGAAAACAAAAATATCTGCAAGATCCTCATAAAATCACTAAAGAAGACAATCGCTGCGAGCATGAAGAATTCACTTGGGACAACACAGGAGCAATCCTACACAAATGTGTTCTTAATGGTTTCCATAAGTAATAACATCAGCATGTTTATGAAAAACCTAAATACATAATTGATCAAAGCAATTTTCACAGTTAAAATTTATTAGCTATGGAAATAGCTGATGTGAAAAGCAAGGTTAAGAGAAAAAAATCTAAGGCTTTTAAAAAGTAATTCTATCTCTTCTTGATAACTATTACTAACTGCACTGAGCTAATTCTGAAAAAAAGAGCACTGAAAAGAAAAGCAGAAATGGAGACAGAGCAGCTCTTATGAGGCCATTTATCACCAAAAATAAAAAAAAATGAGGAAAGAATAAAAATAAAATATGGCCATAGAATCCTAGAACTCTCTGATGAATCTTAGACCTCTGTGAGGCAAAGAGAACACAGTGCTTGTGGGTCCAAAAGAATTCTCTCTTTGGGAAGCTGGCCTCAAATGAGGGATGAGAGCTACTTATGGAATGTGCTGGTGGTCTGTAAACACAGTCTCTACTTTCCAGGCTGTGTGCTTGACACTGAGGATTAGAGGTAAATATGACAGAGCCATTACTTTAAGGAAAATACTTTCGCAGAGGGATGACAGAAGCAAGGAAGTATAATACAATCTGATAAGGACTATGACAGAGGGAGGTACCGGCACCATGAAAGTACGAAAGACGATGGCTACCTCTCTGCTGGGAAAAGCCCTCGTGGACAAGGGAGTCAGGAAAAGGCCAGCACACCAGGAAGAAGGGGGGACATCGTCTGGGCCGTTCCCTTCAGTTCTTCCTTATCTCTCCTTTTGTTTCCGGCCAATAAATGAATCTTCAAAATAAAACGAAAATAAAAATCTTAGCACTAGTCTTGACAATAAGAACAGGGAACCAGAGCTCAGTGCTTTAGTAGCCACATAGAAGACTGTCAATAATAATTCATTATCAATGCTCTCTCCAGCCCCCTCACTTAAAATGCAAACACTCAGGAAATGTACAGCAAACCAAACCTTCCCCATCACACTTTCCTGCATGAAAGCAAAACTAAAAGTCTTGATTAGTACCACAGAGATGTTTCTCATGCACACACACACACACACACACACACATTTTCCTGCACCAGGTCTTATTAGGGCATGTCGGTTTTTTCAGTTGTAATGTGAACTCTTAGTTACGGCATGTGGAATCTAGTTCCCCAGATAGGGATCAAATCTAGGCCCCCTGCATTGGGAGTGTGGAGTCTTAGCCACTGGACCCCCAGGAAAGTCCCTATAGAACTCTTAAATGAACATTACCTGAAAGGATATCACCAGTGTATGACTGCTTGTATCCTTGCTAAAATATTACATCTAGTATTTTTCCCCCAATTTGTATTTTTCCCCCTCAGACTATATATTTTAAAAATCTTAATTGTTGAAATTAAGTATAAATTATTATTTGTAACATTTCCATTTTGGAAAAGTAAACTTATTTCATATAATAAATAAAATAGAAATGACAGAAACATTTTGTTTCAATAATCATGTTCTCAGAAATTTCTGTATACTTAAAACTATATGAAATACTGTGTGCTAGATATAATATTTGGATGTATATCTTTCCACAAGAAGTGTTTAAGTTCATAGAGAGAAAAGAAAAAAAATATTATAGAACTATACCTATCTATACTACGTAGATAGGTTTGGCACTAATAAATTCTGAAATTGATGAAGCTCATCATTAATATCTATCGATTTCCTTTTGGTACTACTTCCCAATTTTCTCTAATTATTTTCTCTCTCTTCACTATGCATGATAATCCACAGACTACTAAATGTCTGTTCAATGACTACAAAACTGGTCAAAACTCCCAGTCTCTCACTGTGATAAAGGAATTAATACGGTGGAAGTTTTAACAAGGACACTTTGTAGCAGTATATGAGGTTCAACAAAATCTACCAGAGAGAACACTGTAACACTGTTTACACCAATGGAATAGTTGCTCCTGGTGGAATTTCAGACATCACAGGCAGCCACTTGAAAAGAAGCAGATCTTCTGAAATCCACATATATATCAATATAATGCCTGTCTGAAAGCACAGGATAAAATGGTGAGATTTACAATATAAATTATGAAACAAAGAAGACCAGGGAGCAAACAAAATAGTGAATCCTCAGATAGTTTGGAAAAGCTTCCTGCAAAAAGAGAGAACTGAATAGTTTCTTAAGAACAGATATGCTTTGGATCAAAGAGTTGGGCACAACTGAGTGACTAACATTTCACTTGACTTCGTGCTTTGGATCAAACCAGTCAATCCTAAAGGAAATCAACCCTGAATATTCACTGGAAGGACTGCTGCTGAAGCTGAAGCTCCAATACTTTGGCCACCTAATGCTAAAAGCCGACTCCTTGGAAAAGACCCTGATGCTGGGAAAGATGGAGGGCAGGAAGAGAAGGGGGCATCAGAAGATGAGATGGTTGTATGGTATCACCAAATCAATGGACATGAGTCTGAGCCAACTTGGGAAATGGTAAAGGACAGGGAAGCCCGGCCTGCTGTCATTCATGGGGTCTCAGAGTTGGACATGACTTAGCGCTGAAAAATAGCAACAACAATGCTTTGGATAATCAAAGAGAAAGAAGGACTTGGGAAGAGAAAGCACATTCAGGCCAAGGAACAGCAAACACAAAAGACACATGGCAGAGATGGGGGACACTTTGCTCTTCAAGAGTAAGTTAAATGAAAACATAAAGTTCATCAGTAGCTTTAATTAGATCTAGATGACTTCCAGAACACTCAATATGGAATAACTACTTTTCTGAGAAAAATGCAAAAATTTAACTAAATGTTTTCTCATGTTTAAAAATCACCTAATGTACAAAATGGACATAAAATATGCTAATGATATTTGATCTTTTTTGAGACTGTCTACAAATACAGTATTTGGTGTATTGTGATACAGTTTTAGAACTGGACTTGTTTTTGAATTATTAAAGTATAATCCTTAAGAGGATTTTAATTAAGAATGAAAACTCAGGAGTGTTTGAAATGAATTATGATGAGCTCCTCTACAGATAAGAGAAACAGATATGCAATATTTTGACCTTTCTCAGATATCCCCCTCTGATTTCTGACTTAGATCAGTCTACTCTGGATTCTAACAACTCCTAACCAAGAATATTTCAATAAAAATGACATTTATTTGAAAGAATGTAAAATATTAAATATATAAAAGTTTTGTTCTTTTTCTAACACATCTAGTCAGAAATTTGTTTTACTTTCATTCTTTCAATTCTATTTGCATAAGATTCAAGGCTATGAATTTTCCTCTCAGCTCTGATTGAACTCTGTGTCCTATTGTTATCATATAGTTATTTTCCAGAAATTCTGACATGTAGGCGTTTTTATTTTCATCTTTAATCCAAAAGCATTCGAGAAAGACTTGGACTGCAAGGATCAAACTAGTCAACCCTAAAGGAAATCAGTCCTGAATATTCATTGGAAGGACTGATGATGAAGCTGAAGCTGCAATACTTCGGCCACCTGATATGAAGAACTGACTCACTGAAAAAGACCCTGATGCTGGGAAAGATTGAAGGCAGGAGAAGGGGATGACAGAGGATGAGCTGGTTGGATGGCACCACCGACTCGATAGACATGAGTTTGAGCAGGCTCCAGAAGTTGTTGATGGACAGGGAAGCCTGGTGTGCTGCAATTCATGGGGTCGCAAAGAATCAGACACGATTGAGCAATTGAACTGAACTGAACTTCTTTAATTGTATATATTTTTATATGTTGTTATCATGTCTAGTTTTATTGCATTAGAATCACAAAGATGTATCATTTTCTAAATTATTTCTCACTTTCAGATGTATAGACACCTTCATTGTAGTCTAGAAAAATCGTTTTAAATGTCACATGGGTATGTACTCAATTTATAAAGTAAAGGGTTTCATGTATATTTTCTTGCTTATTTTTGTTAAGGAATACCATAACCTTGGGGCTTCCCTAGTGGCTCAGTGTAAATATAAAAGAAAAAGAAAAGTCTGCCTACAAATGAAGGAGATGTGGATTCAATCCCTGGGTTAGGAAGATCTCCTAGAGGAGGAAATAAAAACCCACTCCAATATTCTTGTCTGGGAAATCCCATGGACAGAGGAGCCTGGCGGGCTACACTTCAATTCAGTTCAGTTCAGTCACTCAGTCGTGTCAAACTCTTTGCAACCCCATGGACTGCAGCACACCAGGCCTCCCTATCCATCAGCAACTCCCAGAGTTTACCCAAACTCATGTCCACTGAGTCCATTGAATTAAATGCCATCTAACCATCTCATCCTCTGTCGTCCCTTTCTCCTCCCGTCTTCAATCAAAATGTGGTCCGCTGGAGAAGGGAATGGCAAACCACTTCAGTATTCTTGCCTTGAGAACCCCATGAACAGTATGAAAAGGGCTACACTTCATGGGGTTGCAAAAAGAGTCAAGCAGGACTCAGTGATGAAACAACAACAACAATCATAACTTTAAATGTTCTTTTTCCAATCACCCTATTTAGGTTTGAGAGCAGTGAATAGAAGTCTCTGGGTATTTTAAAGTCTATTTTGGTATCTCTCATAATTTCTGAACTGTGAAAGTTACTGCTATGCAATTTAGTGCATAAAGTGTTAAGTGTTAGTCGATCAGTTGTGTCCAACTCTAATGGGTATTCATAACTGTTATATCTGTACTGTATTTTAAAACTGTTTTTCCTTGTATCAGAGAGTGTGGTTTGACCTGAATTCGATCTTATCTGAAATTAAAACCAAGATCCCTGCATTCTTTGTGTTTGCATTCATTTGGTATAGTTTTGCCCTATTTATCATTTTCTCTTTTTCCTTCATTTGAGTCACCTTGTTTTAAGAGTACTTTAAAAAAAAAGTACTGGTGAATAAAAGCTTATATATAACTCTATTAATATGATATGGATTTGTCTTTTATGTTCATATTAATTTGTTGCTTCCTATTTGTATTTGTGAAATGTTTTCTTTTTATTTTATATAGTTCTTCTGATACTAATAAGAATTAGTATTTTAGATTATCTTGATTAATTACACCTAGCTTATAACTTTATGTAATATTTTTGCCCTTCCTTTTAAACAGAATCATCTCTCTTTGAAAATCTTGAGATATCTCAATTAAAATATTAAGATATTATATGTTAAGAAAATTTGACTCTGGGTCAAATTTATTTACAGTTTTTTCAATTTGAAGAAAAGTTTGGTTGCATTTAAATATCCTGGCTCACTTTTTCTAGAATATATTGTAGGTGTTGTTTCATTGTTTCCTGGTATTGAATGTTACCATCAAGAAATCCATTGAAAATTTTATTTCCCTTAAAACAATAGAGATAATTAATTTTTGTCAAAATCATATTTTGAAAGTGAAACAGGATCTATTTATAGTCACTGATGTTTATGAAACAAGTATAAACTGAAATTATTCCAGGGCAGCTGGGCCACGTGGTCTTTCCATCTATACGTGGAAACATACTTGGTTTTAGATACCTAAATCACGTTTTTCATCATCTTATCTATAATATTCTTTATCTAACATACTTTACATTTCTCATCCATCTAAATAAAGATCTTTTTCTTTCATTCATTTTTCACTTAAATTATGTTTTGTTGCTAAGTTTTAATTTTAGTGACTTTTCAATAGATTATTTTTCTTTATATCTCAGAAAAAATTTCTTTACTTATACTTTTAAATATCAATGATAGGTTTTGTTTCTTGTTTTCTAGTTTTCTGCATTTTCCCTTACTAGTATTCTATAGCCATCATTTTCCTCTCTAGTTTTTCTTCCTCATTCCTGTACTTTCATTTTTTCAAGTCTATCTTTATTGCTTATGTGGTATATTGTTAAATAATGGGTCCCAGTTAGTCACACTTACTTATATCCATACACTTTTATAGTCTTTTCTATGCCAATTCTCAACTTAGCTCTGACTTGCTTTACCAACAGGACATAAGCAAATGTGACAAACGTAGAGGCTTGATAAACACATACACTTAGGAGCTTGCCTTTTTGAAATGCTGCCATTACCATGTGAAGAAGCCTAGTTTAAACGTCTTGAGAATGAAAGACCACATGTAGAGAGAGGCTCAGCCATCTCAGCTTAACATAGCTCCCAGCCAATTAAACAGCTAAACGCAGCCATGGGAGTGGAACCAGTATAAGTGTGTTATTGGGCACATCCAACCCACAGCATCATGAGCAACATTAAATCATTGTTTTAAGCCACAAAATTATAGGGCTTTTGTTAGGCATTATTAGATAACTGATAGATAAATTGTTGCCCAGAAGTGTGGTGTGGTTGTCACAAAACCCATAACATGTGGCATTGGCTTTGGAACTGGGCAGCCTAGAAGTGTGATGTGGCTGTAACAAAACCCCAAACATGTGGCATTGGCTTTGGAACTGGGCAGCAGATGGAGGCTTGAGAAGTGTGAGGAGACTGTTGGCAAAGGCTGAAGGATGGCAAAGAAATAGTTGGCAGAGGCCTGAAATGGGCTGAGGCAATCATTAGTGGCAGGAAAAATGGCAGCCCATATTTTATAACAGCAAACATTTGGCAAACCTGTCAAGTGCTGGTACACAGAAGAAAGAATTGTACCTGATGAACTAATGTATCTGGCTAAGGAGACTTCCTGGCAGGACCTTTAAAGTGACAATTGGCTTCTTTTAGTTGCATCTGGTAAGGCATAGGGAGAGAGAGAGAAGCTAAGGAGAGAACTATTTAGCTTGCAAGAGGAATTTAGACATAAAGAAGAGGCAGAACTTTCTGGACTGGAAAATAAAATGATTTAACATTTCCAGACTTTCCAGTTGGCAAAATATTCTCAGTATAATAAATGGTCTCAGGGTAAAGAACCAACCAAGAATATTGATGTAAAACCTCTTTTCAGTTCTTACAACAATTTAAAGTGATTCTTAGGACACTCTCAGCTAAATAGAAGAGCTTCTAAGATTTTTAAAAAACATTATCCCACAGCATCCAGAAACACCCAAATTAGACTGAGTTCTAACTTAAAAGAGTTATGGTTGTGAGCCTGAGACATGAATTGAACCCCAGCCATATTCACAGGAAATCATTAGAATTTTTATGGAAGTTGTATCAACTTGGACTAAAAAGAACAGAGACAGTTCAAAATGAAAAGAGGTCTTTGTGGTCTCTTTCTACCACAGAAAGCACAGAGAAACTATTTATATATTTCTTAGGGGAAAAAGTGAAAATCTTGAAGATATGTGAGCCAAGAGCACACAGGACAGAACCAAGGACTATGGGCAAACAATGGTTTAGAAAACTACTCTAAGGGAGCAGAAGGAAGTTCAACCAAGGAACATTCCTTTGCCCTAAGCAGGACTCCTGACAACAAATGCTCAGCTGGACTAGCCCGATTGCTATAAACTTTCAAACACTTTCCTTTTTAAGTGAGAATGTCTCTTGCTGTTGTACTGTTCCTAGCTCACCATCCTATGCTGGGTCTGTGGGGAAGGGAGGTAGACAATTTGCCTTTTTGTCTTGAGTCTCTGGATCAATAGGAATTATTATCCAAGGAACTACACCTAAGGATCATTTTCTATATCCAGTCCTGATGCACAGAATCATAGCCTTTTAGTCTGAATGAACAACATGAACCATCAGGGAGATAGCAGATGATATTATATCATTACATCAGTGGCCCTCAGTGAACCCCACCCTCTTCTATTACTTTATGTCAGCATTTCTCACCTTGACTCTGAACGTAGCCATGTGGTTGATTTTTTTTTTTTTCTTGATTTGCCACTGGGACACCGAAACATATGACATAAGTAAAGGAGTAATAAATACTTGCATGTTTGGACTTTTCCTTTTTGAATGTTGCCATTATCATTGCAAGAAACCTTGTCTAGAGTCACTGACAGTGAAAAACCACAGAGATAGTAGGTCAATTTAACCAGCCATCACAGTTGTTCTCAGCTCCCAGGAAACCCACCAGCTGAATGCAGCTACATAGGGAACCCAGGCAAGATCAGCAAAAGAACTCAGCAAACCAACAAAGTTGCAAGAAAAAAAATGCATAATCATTATTTTAGATCACTAAGATTTTAGATGGTTTAATCATATGATAATAGATTATAGAATCCCTTACTGTATTTCCCATCTCTTTGGCTTCTTCAAGTTTAATCTTCATTTCTTAAACAGTTTGTCTTTTTCTATTTTTTTACCCCTGTGTTATGCCAATATTATTTTTATCTCCTTCTGTTATTTAGCCTTTATTTCAGGCCTTCCCTTCCCTGAGTTCTTTATTTCTGTTGAGTGATTTCCTTCATAGCAGCAATAGCTTGTTCTTACATTTTAAAATTCTTATTGGAATATCAAATTTATTTTTGCTTTTTGGCTATATTTTACTCTTAATTTTTTGTTTTGTTTTTACCAGGAAGCTTCAATTGCTATTTTGCACATTTCTTTCTATATCATATTTGTATAGCTGAAAACTGGTACCTTTAATCTGAAATACCAACAAGGAAGATTTTCACTGAACCAGCTATTTTTAAGAGATGAGGGATAATGCAGGGGAGAGTAGGTTCATGCATACTGACTGCTATAATAATAAACCATCTTTTAAAAGGTGCCTGTATATAATTACCTTCCTCCTTGCAATTTAAAAACCAGCTTTCTTAGGATTTCTACCATCAGTCCTATGATATTCTTATTGGTCCCAATACCAGTTGCAGTCACTAAAGGACACAGTCTTTGAATTTAAGTGAGATGTTCACTTAAATATTATTATTATTTATACATTATTTTATTGGTGTTGCATGAGATATTCCACTTTCTGCAGCACTTAACCCTAGTCTGCTTGATCTAAGCCCTTCTCATAGTAGTTCCCACTGAGAATGGGGTCTTCTTTTCAGAAGCAATTAATTTATGGAGATTTTTGAACTCTACCCTCAAAATACGTTTGAGGTATCCATTCTTTCTGTTCTCCCTTTGCTCCACCATTGCCCCTGCCCACAAGAGTCATATGCTCTGACTCTGCTGTACTTACAAGTACTTAACAATAACATAGAATTTACCTTACAATTTCACTGAATATGAGAGCTTTGTTTTTATTTTCACTTTCTATACATTTGTAGAGTTTCCAAGAGCACGGATTCATTTTGATATTTGGCAAAACTAATACAATTATGTAAAGTTTAAAAATAAAATAAAATGAAAAAAAAATGAAAACATTAAAAAAAAAAAAAAGAAAAGAAGAACTAAGCTGCCATCATGATCTTATTAGAGGTTCTCTGCTCGTGACTTCTGTTTTAGGCATTAAAGTAAAACTCAGCATTACAAATATTCCTTGGTAACTACTGTGCTTCAGAACTTATGCTAAAACTTTGCATCAGATATTAAAATAATATTCAATCAAAACATCTAGGATCTGTGAGTCTAGGACTAAAACTTGACAGAGTTATATATACTTACAAATATACACAATGCCAACTGGTTGGTGGATTCTCAATTCTTGTTTATCTATAAACCATTATAAAACAATTTTATTTGACTAAGTCATCTAATTTTGAAAATTTTTATAAGAAAATACTTCTTTCTACTTCAAGTTATGCTATAGTGAATGTTTCACTCTAAACAGAATAAGGCTTATTGTTATACTTCCATGATTAGAGAACACAGAATCACAGCATTGCCTCATTTTCAACTGTAGTATATCTTCCCATTTTTAGAGATTAAAACATATTTGATTAAAACATTTACAAATTAAAACAATTATGAAGCCATACCCTGCTATTAAGACTATGGTCACTATCTTTGTTAATAACAATCATGCCTTAAGTTAGGAAGATTGTGCATTTTGCATGCTCAATCAGAATCTCAGTGTGTTGGGACATAAAAATGATGATGGTTTTCACAAGGCAAGTTTTCGGAAGGGGAAGCTTATAAACCTAAACCTTACTGTACTTCCTTTTATTCTAAAGAGAGAACAGGCGGTTTACATCTTTTCCATGAGCTCAACCTGGATTTGAAGAGCTTGAATTTTACTGAAATTCAAATTGGCCCAACACAGAAGTTGTGTTTTGAAACATTCTATGAGGTTTCTTATCATGTGGCAAAGTTAAACACGTGAGTAATGATGTTTATTGAAACCACACACTTTAGAAATTTGGGAGCTGATTTGCATTTGGTCAGAATGAAGAAAGCTGAGTTGGTTCTTCCATTACTGTTCAGAATCAAGCACATCCTTCTAAAACTGTGTAGTAGGTAATGGAGGGTTGAGAGCCAAACAGCCCATTAGCAATACCGAGGTAGGCAAAACAATGGATGGCTCCAAAGCACTAAGTTTCTAGTTTTGAACTTGGCGTACATAGGTGGTTGAGATCTTTGAATTATGAAAATGTTCCTTGCCAACCAACTTCTACTGGTAAGAAAACTATACTACTTTGGGCACATATGAAAGAACTTTAATCAGACTGCAGTGTTCATGTGCTGATGAAGACAGGAGCTACATAATCCATCTTAGTTCATTGCTTCCCATATGGGTATTCAGGATCTGCAAAACTCTCAGCCATAATCCTGGAAGAATTAGAGCCTAAGGTCATGAAGGTTGATTAAATTTATCAGAGCCAGGGCCTTAAATTATTTCCTGAACAAAGGGTTTGGTTAAAAAAATAAAAAAGTCAAAATCTAACATTAAGCTACTTTACTGGTTTTCTAAAAAAGAAAAGAGATTACTTCATTGAATTTTCAAAAAATTTTTCACTTTTTTTGAGAGTGAAGTGAAAGCCCATTCTCAGAACACTTATACGGTAAAGATTTATTCATAAAATCCTTGGAAGATATTTTTCACCATATGAATGAAGAAAATCTTCCAAATCAAGGCCTTGGATTAACTATTTAAACTGACACTAAAATTCTGTGAGCAGTGTTGGATAAACTGCCATTTTAGAAAAGGAGCCTGGATGCAAACAACTGCAAACTTTCAAATATTGAAGGAGGAACTTCTGAAGACTAAAGAGTCTCAAGTAATTGAGCATGCCAGCTTTCTGCAGTCAAAAATCTGCATAAATACTCGGTAATTTTCAATATCAACTCTGCTCAGAGACCTTTAAATTTCCTTTTTATTATCAGGTGTTACAAAATATGACCGTGTTAATATTCTTAAACTATTTACCTCTTTTGGTTTTAACTCTTTAGACTTTTGGGAAATTATTTTGTTATATTACATAAGGAGGTTATCTAAATTTCTTTCACATAGTAACTGTTCTCCATTCCATTTATTAGTACATTCCTTTTTCTTTGTTTTCAGACACTTCTTTTAAAAAATTACATGTCAAGTTATTATATAGTAAAGGTATGCTTATTAAATAGTTTCCACATGAGGCCTTCCCTGAGAGCTCAGTTGGTTAGGAATCCACCTGCAATGCAGGAGACCCTGGTTTGAATTCCTGGGTTGGGAAAATTCACTGGAGAAAGGATAGGCTACCCACTCCAGTATTCTTGCACTTTGCTGGTGGCTCAGCTGGTAAAGAATCCACCTCCAATGCAGGAGACCTGGGTTTGATCCCTGGGTTGGGAAGATCCCCTGGAGAAGGGAACAGCTACCCACTCCAGTATCCTGGCCTAGAGAATTGAACTGCATAGATCATGTGGTTACAAAGAGCCAGACACGACAAAAAGAGAAAAAAGGAAGGTAAAAAGGAAAATGAACTTTGAACATGGTGCTAAGTAATTTTACATTACATATAATTTATTCTGAAATTAACTATCTTTTTATAAATTATGAAAATGAAGTTCATAAAAATTAATAGCCAGGACTTTAGGCAGAGACATGTAGGGAGACATGACCAACAATGATTATAAAAAACTAAACCAAAATGGTGGAAAATAGTATATAATGTAATCACATATGTACTTTTCAACTTTTAAAATGCACATTGAAATTTTACAGAAGTAAAGATTAAATACCAGCTTCAAGTGCCTCCCAGGTGGCGCTAGTAGTAAAGAACCACCTGCCAATTCAGGAAACAAGAGATGTAGGTTCGATCCCTGGGTTAGGACGGTCCCCTGGAGGAGAGCATGGCAACCCACTCCAGTATTCTTGCCTAGAGAATTCCATGTATAGAGAGGATCCTGGTGGGCTATGGACTATAGGGTCACAAAGATTCAGACATGACTGAGTCAACCTAGCGCACACACATGAGCCTCTATTACCTCAGGTATGTAACATAGTGGCGAGTTGAGTCCATCATTCAGTTCAGTTCAGTTGTTCAGTTGTGTCCGACTCTTTGCGACCCCATGAACCACAGCACACCAGGCCTCCCTGTCCATCACCAACACCAGGAGTTTACCCAAACTCATGTCCATTGAGTCGGTGAAGCCATTCATCCATCTCATCCTCTGTTGTCACCTACTCCTCCTGCCCTCAATCTTTCCCAGCATCAGGGTCTTTTCAAATGAGGCAGTGCTTCGCATCAGGTGGCCAAAGTACTGGAGTTTCAACTTCAACATCAGTCCTTCCAATGAATACCCAGAACTGATCTCCTTTAGGGTAGACTGGTTGGATCTCCTTGCAGTCCAAGGGACTCTCAAGAGTCTTCTCCAATACCACAGTTCAAAAGCATCAATTCTTCAGTGCTCAGCTTTCTTCACAGTCCAACTCTCACATCCTTACATGACTACTGGAAAAAACATAGCCTTGATGAGACAGACCTTTGTTGGTAAAGTAATGTCCCTGCTTTTTAATATGCTATCTAGGTTGCTCATAACTTTCCTTCCAAGGAGTAAGTGTCTTTTAACTTCATGGCTGCAGTCACCATCTGCAGTGATTTTGGAGCCCAGAAAAATAAAGTCTGACACTGTTTCCACAGTTTCCCCATCTTTTTGCCATGAAGTGATAGGGCTGGAGGCCATGATCTTAGTTTTCTGAATGTTGAGCTTTAAGCAAACTTTTTCGCTTTCATCAAGAGGCTCTTTAGTTCTTCTTCACTTTCTGCCCATAAGGGTGGTGTCATCTGCATACCTGAGGTTATTGATATTTTTCCCAGCAATCTTGATTCCAGCTTGTGCTTCCTCCAGCCCAGCGTTTCTCATGATGTACTTTGCATATAAGTTAAATAAGCTGGGTGACGATATACAACCTTGACGTACTTCTTTTCCTATTTGGAACCAGTCTGTTGTTCCATGCCCAGTTCTAACTGTTGCTTCCTGACCTGCATATAGGTTTCTCAAGAGGCAGGTCAGGTGGTCTGGTATGCCCATCTCTTTCAGAATTTTCCACAGTTTATTGTGATCCACGCAGGCAAAGGTTTGGCATAGTCAATAAAGCAGAAATAGATGCTTTTCTGGAACTCTCTTACTTTTTCAATGATCCAGCAGATGTTGGCAATTTGATCTGATTCCTCTGCCTTTTCTAAAACCAGCTTGACCATCATTCAGTTCAGTTCAGTTCAGTCACTTAGTTGTGTCCGACTCTTTGTGACCTCATGAATCACAGCACGCCAAGCCTCCCTGTCCATCACCAACTCCCGGAGTTCACTCAAACTCATGTCCATCGAGTCAGTGATGACATCCAACCATTTCATTCTCTGTTGTCCCCTTCTCCTCCTGCCCCCAATCCCTCCCAGCATCAGAGTCTTTTCCAATGTGTCAACTCTTCGCATGAGGTGGCCAAAGTACTGGAGTTTCAGCTTTAGCATCAGTCCTTCCAGTGAACACCCAGGGCTGATCTCCTTTAGAATGGACTGGTTGGATCTCCTTGCATTAACATCATATTAAACTGTTGTAAGTTAGTACTTACTTATCCTGCTACAAGTGTTGTTCTTGGTTATATCTTTTAGAAAGACACCAGGTTCAGATATACTCATTGCAATTATACTTCATTTACCTGGAGGTAACATTCTTGGAATTAGATTGAAGAATTGTCATTTTTTATTTCTGATGTTATTTCAATCTTTCAAATAAATATAGTCATGCTGATGGCATCTATTTAAAGTAAATCATAGTGCTACTTTAGAAACTGTATGATGTTATTTGAAATAAATTTTGTTGTTGAAAAGTTTTGTTTTTGAATCCTTTTGAATTAAACCTTTCCTAGTTCTCCATTGGATCCTCTCTTAATGTCAACTGTAATTTTTCCCCAAACTGCTGCAGTCCTCAAAGATCAATTCAAATAGGCCTCCTGTGAAGTGTTTCCCAAATCTGTTCAGCAGAGTCTGGCAGTCCCTCTCACAGTCTTGTATTCATTCCATTATTATTGCACTTAGCACAGTGGAGAGTGTCTATGTATCAGCACGTGGGCTTTCATCATTAGACCTTGGGTACCTTGAGCCAGTGGCTATGGCTTTTATCTCTACACCTCTCAATCTAAGCACAGTGTCTACTCAACTATAAGAGCTCAGTAAGTGTTTTATTAGATCTGTTTTTATGATTAAAGTACTGAACGTTTATTGGGAAAGAAAAAATAACTTTAGCAAGTAATGATAAACAAAGATAAAAATGATAAACATGATCAAAATAAATATATAACTATCACCAATATTTCAATATGCTTTATTCTTTCATATATATCAGATCATCACTTTATATATTCTGGTTAATATCTTTTTTGATCATATTATTGAAAACTATAATAATAGTATTATTGAAAATGTGAACTATAAAACTATTCACTATGAAAATATTTGTATAAACTGTGAAAATATTTCACCTAAATAATTATTGAACAAAATTATTTTTATTTACACAATGGACATCCCAAATAAATACAAAAAGAGAAATAGTTGTATAATAAATCCCTATGCACCTACCATCTAATTCAATAATTACCAATATTTGCTGAATGTTTTATGATTTATCTCCATCCATTTTCTCCACTTCCCACATTGGGTTATTTTAAAGAAGATTCCAAGCATCACATTGTTTCATAAGTAAATAATTCAGTATGTATGCATGTCTAAAAGATGAACATTTAGAAAAAAAAAGGCCCAAAGCCATATCACCCAAAATTATTTTAAATATTTCTTAATACAGAAATCCTGGATTATCTCATCAATGGTTATTTATAGTTAGTTTGTTGAATCAGTGTCCAAAGTCTTCATACTGAGTTTCCTGATTTTCCTTACATTTCCTATAATCATCTCACTTTTTTTTCTCCTTGTCATTACTTTATAATAGCATTTCAAATCCTGCATCATATTCCATGATGATATAACACAATTTATTCAAACAGTTCTCTATTATTGAGCATTTAGCTTATTTCTAATTTTTTATTAATTAAACAAAGTTCCAATGAATATGCATATAGACAAATCTTTGAGCACACCTAGAATTATCCTATTAGGATTAATTCTTAGAAGTGGAATCCCTCATGGGTTTTTTTTTTAAGCTTTTGATACAAGCTTGTCAAATTACTCCTCAAAATGACTGAGTTAATTTACACTCCTACCAGTCATAGGAGCTACCTATGCCCCCACACCCTCATCAAGGCTGTGTAATATATTTATTTTAAATATCTGCCAAATTGATAGACCAGAAAGATATCTTGCTGTTTTAATTTGCATTTTTGGATTAATAGTAAGAAAGAGAGCCCTGAATCTTTGAATCCTTGTTCTGTGTTTACTGTAGCCACAAAACTACTTCTTGGTAAGACCACAAAGGAGAAGTATGTTTTAAAAGAAAGACCCTTTAAAAACAGATTCTGATTATTAGACTTAAGCAGACATTCTGGCCCTGGTGAATCTATAACTGCCAATATTAATTTTTCCTTAGTCTTTACATAAGTTTCAGTTCAGTTCAGTCGTTCAGTCGTGTCTGACTCTTTGCAACCCCATGAATTGCAGCACGCCTGGCCTCCCTGTCCATCACTAACTGCCGGAGTCCACCCAAACCCACGTCCATTGAGTCGGTGATGCCATCCAACCATCTCATCCTCTGTCGTCCCCTTCTCCTGCCCTCAATCTTTCCCAGGATCAGGGTCTTTTCAAATAAAGCAGCTCTTCACATTAGGTGGCCAAACTATTGGAGTTTCAGCTTCAACATCAGTCCTTCCAATGAACACCCAGGACTGATCTCCTTTAGGATGGACTGATTGGATCTCCTTGTAGTCCAAGGGACTCTCAAGAGTCTTCTCCAACACCACAGTTCAAAAGCATCAATTCTTCAGCTCTCAGCTTTCTTCAAAGACCAACTCTTACATCCATACATGACCACTGGAAAAACCATAGCCTTGACTAGACGGACCTTTGTTGGCAAAGTAATGTCTCTGTTCTTTAATATGCTATCAGGGTTGGTCATAACTTTCCTTGCAAGGAGTAAGCGTCTTTCAATTTCATGGCTGCAATCACCATCTGCAGTGATTTTGGAGCCCCCAAAATAAAGTCTGACACTGTTTCCACTGTTTCCCCATCTATTTACAATGAAGTGATGAGACCAGATGCCATGATCTTCGTTTTCTGAATGTTGAGCTTTAAGCCAACTTTTTCACTCTCCTCTTTCACTTTCATCAAGAGGCTTTTGAGTTCCTCTTCACTTTCTGCCATAAGGGTGGTGTCATCTGCATATCTGAGGTTATTGATATTTCTCCCGGCAATGTTGATTCCAGCTTGTGCTTCTTCCAGCCCAGCCTTTCTCATGATGTACTCTGCATATAAGTTAAATATGCAGGGTGACAATATACAGCCCTGACGTACTCCTTTTCCTATTTGGAACCAGTCTGTTGTTCCATGAACAGTTCTAACTGTTGCTTCCTGACCTGCATATAGGTTTCTCAAGAGGCAGGTCAGGTGGTCAGGTATTCCCATTTCTTTCAGAATTTTCCAGTTTATTGTGATCCACATGGCCAAAGGTTTGGCATAGTCAATAAAGCAGATAGATGTTTTTCTGGAACTCTCTTGCTTTTTTGATGATCCAGCGGATGTTGGCAATCTGATCTCTGGTTCCTCTGCTTTTTCTAAAACCAGCTTGAACATCTGGAAGTTCATAGTTCATGTATTGCTGAAGCCTGTTGGAGAATTTTGAGCATTACCTTACTAGCGTGTGAGATGAGTGCAACTGTGTGGTAGTTTCAGCATTCTTTGGCATTGTCTTTCTTTGGGATTGGAATTAAAACTGACCTTAAGAGCTTTTTAAAAAATGTAGTGGTTCCCTTATTTACTCTCACTAGAATGGTGATGCTTCTCATCTGGGATGTAGCCCCAAATTCACTTTACTGCATCAGGTACTCAGTTCCAAAAGGGCACGGGCCCTAAAGATCCTTTAATCTTTGGCCAAGTTGTCACCTTGGCATATTCCTGGGCAGCACCTATACCCCTTCTTCCCTGGAATAGAATTCCTGTGAAGTTGGGGTGAGGGTGATATACATGAGGTAGGAAAGAAACGATTTCCCCTTAGAACACTGATGTGCAGCCAATGCCAAGCTAAACTTTTGTTTTTTTTCTGTATGACTTTTGGCCATTAGAATACGTCTTTTGTGAATCACCTGTTCACGTTCTTGCCAATCAATAAATGAGGAACACATGAAAGAATGAATGATCACATTTTAGGTATAACCCTTCAAGTAGTTACAAGTCAGCCAAATTGCACCATCTTGTAGTCCATATTTCATTTTCTTGTCAACTTTTATTGGAGGAACTATCCAGGCTGGTAGCCATCTATTTTAAAGCAGGCTTTTATATATAACTTCTTTCTCAGAATTCTTCAAAGTAAGTTAAATAGTCAGGGTCTTATCTCTATGTAGCCTTTAAATGAGGACAGTCAAGATCTCACCTGTCTAAAAAGCAATAGATCAAAGATCACAGAATTATTGATCATGGATTTCCTTCCTTCAGTGTGGTGCAAAGAAAAGGGTCTCTCATTTCTAAAGAATAACCTAACCATGTGCCCTGCATTTTTATTCAATTTCTTTCTTTCATCCAGGCCTTCTTCCACTCATCTTCTCCTTTCTGTTAGATCATCCATCCCACTCAGAGAACTGTGGTAACAAAACCCTTTGACCCATCTTTTCACAACTGACTTGAATATGAAATCAGTTTTTGATCCTTACAGTGTTTAACTTATCCAAGGGAGTAGCACTGTACAGAAAATGTAGGCTTGAAAATTACAATGGGCTGGCAATTAATGTCTTTACAAACTCAAACTGAGCACTATCAACCTATTTATGTAGATAAATAAATAGATAATGCAGATAGATATATAGATAGATAGGAAATACTATTCTATAGATCATAGAAAATCCTAAGTGGAGCTCCATGGAACCTAGAAATCTTACATTATTGATAAATATGCTCAGATTTTTTTTTTGCAGTCAAATACATTTGAGAAATACCTCTTGTATTTGTTCCACTTAAGATTCATAAGACATATGAATATTAGCATATTAAATGCTTGGAGAAATCTTGCATTAAGAAACCTTACTTATCTCATTTAACTGAAGGTCCTAAAATTTATTTGACTACAGAATAGGGGGGTTTGGTTTGGTTTTTTAATGGAGTGCTCATCAATATTTTCTGCAGAATTATTTGGAAAGCACTGGGATAGAACATAAGTGTAAGTAGCTGGAATTGCATTTCAGAAAATGTTCTAGATGCAGCGTAGCTTTTAGGTCATTCCCTGTTGCTCTCTACTGCTCTCTCCCAATCTCTCCATCTCCATTCCCAATCCAGGTACACTGGTTTTACTCATATCAGAAGTATTATGCCTCCTTGAACACAAAGTGCTTTATAATATTCCCAAGTCTATTCATTTGCTGTTCACTATCTTTAAAACTGATCAGTAGAGAAATAACTCCAGAGAGAATGAAGAGACAGAGCGAAAGCAAAAACAACACCCAGTTGTGGATGTGACTGGTGATGGAAGCAAGGTCCGATGCTGTAAAGAGCAATATTGCATAGGAACCTGGAATGTTAGGTCCACGAATCAAGACAAATTGAAAATGGTCAAATAGGAGATGGCAAGAGTGAATGTCGACATTCTAGGAATCAGTGAACTAAAATGGATTGGAATGGGTGAATTTAACTCAGATGACCATTATATCTGCTACTCTGGGCAAGAATCCCTTAGAAGAAATGGAGCTACCATCATAGTCAACAAAAGAGTCTGAAATGCAGTACTTGGATGCAGTCTCAAAAGTGACAGAATGATCTCTGTTCGTTTCCAAGGCAAACCATTCAATATCATGGTAATCTAAGTCTATGCACCAACCAGTAATGCTGAAGAAGCTGAAGTTGAATGATTCTTTGAAGACCTACAAGACGTTCTAGAATTAACACCCAAAAAGATGTGCTTTTCATTATAGGGGACTGGAATGCAAAAATAGAAAGTCAAGAAACACCCGGAGTAACAGGCAAATTTGGCCTTGGAGTACAGAATGAACCAAGGCAAAGGCTAATAGAGTTTTGTCAAGAGAATGTACTGGTCATAGCAAACACCATCTTCCAAAAACACCAGAGAAGACTGTACATGTGGACATCACCAGATAGTCAACACCAAAATCAGATTATCCTCTTTGCAGCCAAAGATGGAGAAGCTCTATACAGTCAGCAAAAACTAGACTGGTAGCTGACTGTGGCTCAGATCATGAACTCCTTATTGCCAAATTCAGACTGAAATTGAAGAAAGTGGAGAAAACCACTAGACCATTCAGGTATGACCTAAATCAAATCCCTTATGACTATACAGTGGAATTGAGAAATAGATTTAAGAGACTAGATCTGATAGACAGAGTGCCTGATGAACTATGGATGGAGGTTTGTGACATTGTACAGGAGATAGGAATCAAGACCATCCCCAAGAAAAAGAAATGCAAAAAAGCAAAATGGCTGTCTAAGGAGGCCTTACAAATAGCTGTGAAAACAAGGTAAGAAAAAGCCAAGGAGAAAAGGAAAGACATACCCATTTGAATGCAGAGTTCCAAAGAACAGCAAGGAGAGATAAGACAGCTTTCTTCAGCAATCAGTGCAAAGAAATAGAGGAAAACAACAGAATGGGAAAAACTAGAGATCTCTTCAAGAAAATTAGAGGTACCAAGGGGATATTTTATGCAAAGATGGGCTCCATAAAGGACAGAAATGGTATGGACCTAACAGAAGCAGAAGATATTAAGAAGAGGTGGCAAGAATACACAGAAGAACGATACAAAAAAGATCTTCACCACCCGGATAATCACAATGGTGTGATCACTCACCTAGAGCCAGACATCTTGGAATGTGAAGTCAAGTGGGCCTTAGAAAGTATCACTACGAACAAAGCTAGTGGAGGTGATGGAATTCCAGTTGAGCTATTTCAAATCCTGAAAGATGATGCTATGAAAGTGCTGCACGCAATATGCCAACAAATTTGGAAAACTCAGTGGTGGCCACAGGACTGGAAAAGCTCAGTTTTCATTCCAATCCCAAAGAAAGGCAATTGCAAAGGATGTTCAAACTACCACACAATTGCACTCATCTCACACACTAGTAAAGCAATGCTCAAAATTCTCTAAGCTAGGCTTCAATAATACGTGAACCGTGAACTTCCAGATGTTGAAGCTGGTTTTAGAAAGGCAGAGAAACCAGAGATCAAATTGCCAACATCTGCTGGATCATTGAAAAAGCAAGAAAGTTCCAGAAAAACATCTATCTGCTTTATTGAGTATGCCAAAGCCTTTGCCTGTGTGGATCACAATAAACTGGAAAATTCTGAAAGAGATGGATGGGACATGGAACAATAGACTGGTTCCAAATAGGAAAAGGAGTACATCAAGGCTGCATATTGTCACCCTGCTTGTTTAACTTATATGCAGAGTACATCATGAGAAATGCTGGGCTGGAGGAAGCACAAGCTGGAATCAAGATTGCCAGGAGAAATCTCAATAACCTCAGATATGCAGATGACACCACCCTTATGGCAGAAAGTGAAGAACTAAAGAGCCTTTTGATAAAAGTGAAAGAGGAGAGTGAAAAAGTTGGCTTAAAGCTCATAATTCAGAAAACTAAGATCATGGCATCCAGTCCCATCACTTCAAGGCAAAGAGATGGGGCAACAGTGGAAACAGTGGCGGGCTTTATTTTTCTAGGCTCCCAATCACTGAAGATGGTGACTGCAGCCATGAAATAAAAAGACGTTTACTCCTTGGAAGGAAAGTTATGACCAACCTAGACAGCATATTAAAAAGCAGGGACACTACTTTACCAACAAAAGTCCGTCTTGTACGGCTATGGTTTTTCAGTGGTCATGTATGGATGTGAGATTTGGAGTGTAATAAAGCTGATCATGGAAGAATTGATGCTTTTGAACTGTGGTGTTGGAGAAGACTCTTGAGACTCCCTTGGACTGTAAGGAGAGCCAACGTAAAGGAAATCAGTCCTGGGTGTTCGTTGGAAGGACTTATGTTGAAGGTGAAACTCCGATACTTTTGCCACCTGATGCAAAGAGCTGACTCAGTTGAAAAGACCCTGATGCTGGGAAAGATTGAAGTCGAGAGGTGAATGTGACGACAGAGGATGAGATGGCTGGATGGCACCACCGACTCAATGGACATGAGTTTGAGTAAACTCCGAGAGTTGGTGATGAACAGGGAAGCCTGGTGTGCTGCAGTACATGGGGTCACAAAGAGTCAGACACGACCTAGCGACAGAACTGAACTGATCTTTAAAACATTCTTCCTCACCATCACCTGCAAATTCCCACTATACTTCACACATAGAAATCAGTAAATCAGCAAGATCTGCCAAGATACTATGTACATCTTGTTTATCCCAGAATTTTATTTGTTCCTTTATAACATTCTATCCGCACTACATTATCTATAAATCTGTTTCCCTCCTTAGACTGTTTTCTCATAGAGGTCAATGACCAGATCTTATCCATTATTTTATATCTACTGAACAACACAGTGTCTGGCATAGAGAAGGCATTCTACTTCTCTAAGTTAATTTATTTGCTTATCTGACAAACTTACTTTAAGTTGTAAGGAATGTAAATAATGCACTCTGTTCTGACTGTTCCTCTCCTTGAAATGTTTTAAGGCTGTGTCGTGTTGTCTTTACAGAAAATAAACATGAATAGTTTTATTATTCCCTACTGAAATGATAAACTGTCTGTTTTCCCAAAGGCCTTGGTCATTCTGTTAATTTGGCTGTTATTGGAGCCATGGAACCATGAACTCTCAGAATTAGATGGGCCATTCAAGTCATCTAGTTCTGCCACTTTTGTTTATTTACTGTGGAGATTTTTTTTTTTTTTTTTTGCATGGGTGGTTTCTTTTTTGGCTTTTAAATAAAACATTTTAAAATGCAAGTTTATTGTGCATTGTTTTGCATTCTATAAAACATATGTCAGCTTTTTTATCTTAATAAGTGGGTCATCAGCTGGGCTTTAAATGTTATTTCTCATATTAGAAGTGTGCCCTTTCTTCTCTTTCCATTGTAAGGGCTACATATATTACTTTTGATAGGACAGAACTAATTTAAACCTTTTAGAAATTGCAGCAGAGTAACAGATGAGGACATGCCCCTGATTTTTCCACCCACGGGCTTGGGACCTTGGTTTACCACTAAAGTTCATGGGTTGGCATCTTATGAAGAAAATCAAGAAATCTTCTGTGAACACCTTAAAAAGTTCACAGCAAGGTCAGATTAACCTGAATTTGGTCATGATGAGGCATCCGTAAGGTGAAACAAAGGTCAAATGCATTGAGGACTGAGCAGGCCCAGCTCTTCCCATTAGCTAAAATCCACAGGAGTCACAAATGCCTTGGGACCTGGGTCCTGCAGGTCAAACAGAGCACCAGACCATGCCCTAGAATTCTAAAAAACAATTAAGGATTTTCTGGTTTAATTTCCCCAGATAATTAGCTCTAGAGGATGCCTTTGAATTTTCTATCCTTTTCCAGTATGCAAATTTTTAGCTTGCTAAATCGGTGGTGATCATACTAATAACCACTTTGCACAAACAGAAGAGCTACCCTTCTATAAGCATTTGTAGTCTCGGTCTGGCCACTACTTTGCATAACTCTTTTCCGTATTTAGCCATTATTCCAATTTTAGTGTCACTGCCCAACTTTCTACATGCACACCATCTATTATCACTGAAGCAGAAAGGGTGAGCTGAAGAATTGCAAAAATATCAGTGTGTAGTTTTTTTTTTTAGCATCTAAAAAATCTTACCTTACAAAATGGAAGAGAAATAAACAGAGTAACTGGAAGATGATATGGCGTTAAATGAGAGATTTTGGGAAGAAAGTGAGTGTGTGCATGCATATTTGTGCTTTAAGATCAGAGATAAAACAGCTAGTAAGATACACAAGAATGGTGTAAAAAGAAAATAAAGAAGGCTTTGGGGAACAGCATTTGACCATGCTGGTACATATCCTTACTGCAGGTAATGTGTCATAAGATTCTGTTTTAATTCAGAGAAATAGAACTTGATGAAATGGACTTTTTAAAAAGCCATTTCTATCTTCAGATAACCTAATTCAGCCCTTAGGCATGATTAATGCTCCAGTGGACCTGACCCAAAGTGAAATCATTACAGCCTATGCAGTTTTATGCCTTCAAATGATTCATTCCTACAGGAAAGTGAGGGATAAAGAGAACGGTATAAATACAGTGATCAACCCCAAAGAGAAATTGGAAAGTTTAAAACTCATCTTTGGCTCCCAGGTGGAGGCCATCCATAGATCCCAGCACTGAAGTCAATGAATCTGAGGTTAGTTCACACAGAACAACGCTTCTCTCTAATCCCATGAATCTAGCCCCTACCTGCATCCAAGGATGCCCTGGAAAAGCACTTCAGCATTAGTAACAACCTGCAAAGGCACAATAGCTATGCTAAAATTTTATGTTAAAATCTTCAAAGATCTCTCACCTTACTCTTGTGAATTGCCCTGAAGAGCTGGGCAGTGTGGGGCACATATTTTCTCAGAGCAGATTTTGTTGACATAAGATTTTCTTGCTTTTGATTCTTGTTTCCTTCTTGGCCCCTCAAACCATACTTTGTTTCCCTCTTTTGTGTACCCTTGGATTTTCTCTTCAAACTCCAAACAGTCAATATACTAGAAAAGCCTCCAAATCATGTTCAAAGGTCTACAAAACTAGCCTCACCCCATCCAACCCTAACAACTGTATTTATTATGTTCCCCTTTATAAACCAACCCCCACTTCATCATTACAGGGACTTAAGACTGCTGCTGGGAGCAAAGTAATGTTCTGAAATCTCCTTAGAATATGGCTGATTTTTAAGGAAATTGGCTTCATTACTAGATAGAAGTTCTCAGAGAATTGAACTATTTTTTTTTTTTTTTTTTTTACTATAAATGTTGTAAAAGGGATTCCTATCCTCAGTGAGAGGTTGGACCAGACCCCTAAGGTCCCTTCAATCGCTGAAATTGGAAGTTATGAGTAACCCGTGGACAACTCAGCTCTCCCAGTGTAATACATGTTTTTAAAGAGAAGGCTGAGGTGATGAATACTGAGTAAGATGCCAGGGGCCCATTCCCAGCTCAGAAACTGTTGGAGGCAAGACAGATCATGTTTCTACTGCTATTTCCACACCTGACTTAACACAAGCCCCAGGAAGGCAATAATATATCATCTTTTTTCTCAGTCAGGGTCAGATCAAGTCTATAAAGTTCAACAAAAAGCCAGTGTGATCCTCATTTTTCTCTCCTCAATGCACTGCCCAAGTCTCTGGGATTTTGACTCAATTACAACGTAATTTAGGGTCGGGAGAAGAAGAGAACAGGACTGCAGTTGATTCTGAAATTGCAATAGAGTTGTTTTCTGAGACATTAGCAATTGGGGACAGTTAGGTCACTTTGGCTTTAACGTCTCTACCTCCGGCTTTTACTTGTTAGTTGCATTTGCTCTGTTGTGGTAGCAACAGTGGTGGCAGCTGTGGGTGAATCACAGCTGCCAACCATCCAACTGGAGGTACTGAGGACTGAGGCTGCGATAATAAAGTCATTGCTTAACAGCTGTGGGCACAGCAGATGTTCTTAAGATGGACTAGAAGGAAGGAGAAATATGATAGAGAAGTTACTAAAAAATGAATAAGCCTTTACATAATAGAGCTAATAAGATTTCCTCCTTCAGAAAACATGTAATTTGCTCTCCTTTTTCTAGCCAAGCTACTTTAGATGTCATATCCACTATTATCCAAGGCCATTTCTTTTAACAAATGAGATGGGAAATGACATATCTTACAGTCTGGCTCAAGATCAGTCAACCCAGCATTACAAACAATTTCTTATGTTTTCTGAGCATAATTATTTCCTGTGGAGCTACAATAAGGAGCAGCTTTCAAAACAAGCTCAGTCTGAACGCAGACCTGGAGAGAGTGTGCTCTGGGGTGGGTGTTCCTAGTGTTCTCCAGTGACTTGTAATAAAAATAATCTCACATGGGCCAGGACTTCTATACCTATCATTTTAGTTCACATGGTTTAGAATTTGGAGACTTTGTCAAGGGACTAGAAGACCCAACAGATATTGACCCCCATGCTATGTTATTCTCAGTAAAATTCTCCATAAAAAGGAACTAATAAGGGTATAGAATGTTTAAGGTTGTCTAGTAATGTTAGTCATTTGGTCGTGTCTGACTCTTTGTGACCCTATGGACTGTAGGCCACCAGGCTCCACTGTCCATGGAACTCTCCAGGCAAGAATACTGGAGTGGGTAGCCAGCCATTTCCTTCTCCAAGTGATCTTCCTGACCAGGGAAGAATGCAGGTATCCTGCACTGCAGGCAGATTCTTTACCACATGAGCCACCAGGGAAGCCCTGTCAGGGTGCTTCCAGAAAGTGATCAGAGAAGCCAAAGAAGCGGGGGTGCAGTCAGGTGGTAAGTACAATACTAGTAAATTGAATAAGCATGTGAAGATTTGTAAAGTTTCATATAGGATTTGTCTGAAGAGCACTGGTGGAAAGCCCAAGAAAGTCAAATGGTATCAAATGTCTGACCAATATCAGTGTTTATAAACATCCTTGTATTAGTAAATATTACTCTACTGGGTGAGCTTAGAGGAAACAAAGACAACCCGCTTCTTTGGTAAACAGATCCCAGCTTAAGTGTACAGTAGGCTAGCGTGTTGGATGCTGGCTTCCTCTTTGATGGCTACTTCTAGGATGACCTCCTTATGGTCCACATTGCTGCCTTATTCTTTCTCCCATCTCCAATGTAATCAGCCTGCTTCACTCACATACCCATGCCCCAAGGAACAGGGCAAGTGGAAGTGCATAGGGAACCATCTCTGGAAGGGAACATTGGCAAGAGGCAGTAAACTGGCATAGGGACAGGAAAAGACACGTTTTTAATGAAAAACATGCATACCTTACAGAAATATTTATTTCTAATATGGATTGAGAGTCTTAAAACAGAGGAATTTTCAGAACCACAGATAGCAATTAGGTTGCTTGTAATTTGGCTAACATTCTCAAACACAGTGGATATGGTATGTTGGATTCACAGCATGATAAATAGTTTTGTTCACTCCTTCCAGTGACCCACTAACTCTATATCTTTGTAGCATATATACCTTCCTGAGATACAAGATGTTACCACTAACAGCTTAAAAATATCACAGCACAACTTAGGAGAAAAAAAAAAGATCACTTATTTACTTGAAATCAGTTGAAGGATTTTTCTCTGTCATCTTTGCTCCAAATCAAGAGACAGCATTAAGCTTTCTTTCCACTCTTGGATTTAGAGACATTTATAATTAAATTCAGACTCACTTTCAGGAAACACAAACTTGAATTCAAAGGTATTACCCTGATTCTAATTCTATTAAATGTGACCTTGTGAACATCTACAAACTCCTGCAAATTACTATACCTAAAAGCTTCCAAATCTACTATGCTTTTTCAGAGATAAAGGACACTCCCACATACTATAATCCTGGAAAAACACTTAAGAGTGAAAGGGTATCACCCAAAGCTAGTCTGGTCATGGTTGGATTGCCACCCAAAATTAGTATTCATGAGGGTCCCTCTGACAAATGGAGTTATTATCCACAGATGCTGTAAACATAAATCAGGAGGATATCATCAATAATGTTGTATTCTCTTTGTCCTCATCGTGTTTACAGATCTCGCTTTGAACAGCACATAAATACTTAGAGCATATTGTGGGAAACATGCCACTCATCTTATTAGCTTCCTCTGGCTCCAAGCTCTGACGCTGCTCATCCACTGACAGTGTTTGCCAACAACAAAAGAAGCCTATTGATCACAATGCTTCTCCCTTTGGCAGACTTTCTGCCCACGATTACCTTGCATCACTTGCCTTAAGTCAAATGTCACAGAACAACTTACAAGGGATGTGTCTATCTAGTAGAGCAAAATGTATTACCATGAGTTTAATTGGAGGAAAATCCTTTGGTATTATGAATTGTTTACAACTTAAAATTTTATTTTTTGGCATTAATGAACAGTCAAAATCAGAGCGTACGTTGTAAGCTCCAAATCCATAAAATTGTTACTCATTAGCAATTTATTTTCTGAATAGTTTGCAGAGTCGCAAGTATCTTGGAAGCTGACCCATCAATCATTCTCAGAGTCACTCTATGTATGAACAGTTTTCTCTGCTGGCATTTTCTTTCTATAACAGAGGATCCCTATTGAAATTTCCTGGTAATTTTTCATCTGTAGCATAGTCTTCATTTGTCTTTTTTACTTTGATTCTAGATAGAGGCTGTGAAAGGATAGAGTCTCTTCTGTTTAAATGGAAAAGAACACAGATTGAAAATTTAGGAATACAACAGGGATATACATCCTCTGTGTGAAAAATAGAAAGGCTTTTGTGGGGTTATTTTCCACGGGGGAAAAAATAATAGCTGTGTCAGGATGCCATAGAGAACAGGTGCTCACATGTAAAGACAGTCATTTCATAACTGATCTTCTCAACACTTCATAGTCTACACTCTGTTACCTGTAATTTGTAAGGTGTGTATTAGACCCTCTGGAGGGACCAGCTGTCTACCTTGATCTAATAAGGAGCAATGTTACCTCACTGAAGCATATCCCATGTTTGGGCTGTTAGTGTGCACCTTCAGGACAGTGTCTATTGACATGTCTCATGAAATATGTGGGTATTCAACCCTCTTTACTCAATTGCCTGATGTTTGTTTGTGCCCTTGGGTAAATACTGAATCATCAACTGCTCTATCTTGTCTACTTTTGCTTGCTTGGCTCTACTACGTAGGTTAAGATTCCATGCAAGTTTCTACTATTTGGATTCCCTGCCTGACTTTTCTACCTTTCCTTCTAGTCCCTGACCTCTACAATTCACCACTTTTTTTTTTTTTTTTTTTACTTTTTCAAAATGTAGTAAGGGACATTGGTTGATAACATTATATGTTTCATGTGTACAACATGAGGTACCAACTTCCGTATACATTACAGTGTGCTCACCGCCAAAGTTTAGTTTCCATGCATCACCGCACAGTTGACGCTCTTTACCCGTTCACCCGTCCGCCCACCAGTGCCACTTGTCTCCTGGTAACCATTAGGCTACTCTCTGTATTGTTTTCCTTGGGTTAGGCTCATTAACTTATCTTGTTTGTTTCGCTTTTTTTATATTCCACATTTGAGTGAAATCACACAGTATTTGTCTTTTTCTAGGTGATTAATTTCACTTAGCATAATACCCTCAAGGTCTATTCACGTTGTAGTAAATGGCAAAGTTTTGTTTTTTATGGCTGAGTAGTATTCCTTGTGTGTGTGTGTGTGTGTGTGTGTGTACCCGTCACATCTTTATTCATTCACTTTCTATTTTAAATAACACCCAGATGACGAACATAGGGGTACATATATCTTTTGAATTATAGAGTATTTTCATATTCTTTGGATAAATACCCGAAGTGGGATAGCTGAATGGTAGGTATAGCGTTAATTTTGTGAGGGGTCCCCATACTGTTTTTGATAGTGGCTGTACCAGTTTACACTCCCAGTGTACACAGGTTCTCTCTCTTTTTTTTTTTTCCAACTTATGGAAGTTTAATTTCCTTTATGTTCTCTACAGATATAAAGAGCAGTCATAAAATCCATCACTAATGAAAATCACAGGTTCTCTTTTCTCCACATTCTCACCAAAACTTATTTCTTGTCCTTTGTGATAATAGACATTCTAATAAGCATTCAGTGATAGCTCATTGTGGTTTTGACTAGCATTTCCATCATAATTAGTGGTTTAATCTCTTTTCACATGCCAGTTGGCCATCTGTATATCTTCTTTGGAAATATGTCTGTTCATCTCCTTTGCCCATGTTTCAGTCAGGTTGTTTTGGTTTTGGTTGGTGTTGAGGTATATGAGTTATTCATATATTTCGAATATCAACCCCTTATCAGAGATATGTTTTTCAAACATATTCTCTTATTTGGTAGCTTACCTTTTCATTTTGCTGATGGCTTCCTTTGCTGTGCAATAAGCTTTTTAGTTTGATGTAGTTTCATTTATTTTTGCTTTTGTTTCTCTTACCTGAGGAGACATATGCAGAAAGATATGCTAAGACTGATGTCAAAGAGTCTATGTTTTCTTCTGGGAGTTTTATGGTTTCAGGTCTTATATTCAAGTCTATAATTTATATCAAGTTGATTTTTATATATAGTACAAGATAGTGGTCTAGTTTCATTCTTCTGCATATGGCTATCCATTTTTACCAAAGCAACCTTTTCTTAATCTGATCTATAGGATCTAAGAAACTATATGCTTAGCCAACTGATGGAATCCATTGAAAAACTTTGGTTCACAACCATCCACCCACATCTATATAATGGTGTCCCTGGAGAAAAAAAATGTGCTTAATAGCATTAAAGCAAGAGACTTTCAAGTATGGGCTTTGGCTGAGAACAGGAACTGAAGAACTGAAAACTATATTTCTAGGTGTCATGTTTAACTAAAAAAGCTAAGTCTCCCCAAAGTCATAAATATGACTGAAATGGAAAGCTTATGAAAGAAATTACTGCCTAGCCTGCTGAGTACAAACTAAAGGAAACACTTCATTAAACAAGGATCTCTTGAACTCTCCTGGAAGCTGCTGAGACTCCACGTTTTAAACACAAAATAAGAGCATTGGTGTCATTCAAGAAAAGACATATTTTCTAAGTCTCTGTACCATTCATTAAGTACCTATTATGCACTTGACTATTTTCCTTCATTTTCTCATATTTGCTGCCCATGTTGTTTCTTTCTTGAACATGTAAAGCAACTTCCCACTAATTTCTCATGGAACTCTCCTCTTTGAGCTCCTTCTCTTCCAAGAAGTCCTTTCTAAACTACCACATGTCATTCAGTTTGAACATCAATAATTTTTCAACTGATTTATATCTAACATGTCTGTTCTGGACTCCTGAACCACTATGCATTATTAATTTTGCCTGCCAAGGCCTTGGTCTATCTGATTCACTGATTGAATCATTCATTAATTTATTACTTAGAAAATAATTGAGAGAGAAGCATGAGTCAGACTGTACACCTGGACTCTTTTAGTCAGCAACACAACATAATCAAGGCTAGCATAATCCCTGGTATTATCATGGATTTTTTTTCCCTTTGTCTTTTGCAAATAGTAATGACTTAAGCAACCAGGGCTTTAGACCCTGAGGATGGAATAGGATCAAGACTCAAGCTCCAACTGTGAAAATAATGCATAGCTACCCTGGCCCCTGCAAAACCCAGCTTCTTCATCTACCTCTTTTCTTCTCCAAAGGACATTTGGTGAATAATTGAAACAATTGCAGAGATACATATTGAAAGCCTCTTTGTAAATCCTGGGTATTATTGTCACTATAATTAGGCCGTGTGCGATATATGGAAATCTTGATTAGAGTACTGCTTTTTTCAAAAGCTAATTAGCTTGCACAACAATATGTTTCCTGGATTTGTTTTCAGAAGGTTGTTTTATATTTTCTTTTCACTCTTGTCCCCAGAGCTAATGAACTAAAGTGTCCTCAAAAAAAAAAAAAAGACTCAGAACCCTGAAGTGTGAAATGAGGGGACGTTTCCCCTGCAGTGGCTTGGGATAAGTGTAATCCCTGAGCTGGGGGAAACAGGTGACTAAGTTTGAAACAGAGAGTGTTCAGGGACACTCTCCTGTGATATGTGAGGGGCAGAGAACCACCAATCCTATGGTTTCATCTGCAGCGTGATTTTGAGAATCTTCCCTCCCCAACCAACGCTTCTCCTTTTGCTCAAATGCCATGAAGACTTATTGACATTCCATGGACTCTGTGCCTATCTAGCATTTAGTTGACCTATATCTCTATTATTTTCTATATTTTTGCCACTCAAGGCATGTGGGATCTTAGTTCCTGACCAGGGATCAAAGCCATGCCTCCTGCAATGGAAGCATGGGGTCTTAACCACTGGGATCACCAGGAAGTCCCCTATTATTTGTTTGACATGTCTGTTTCCTTTACTAGAACAGGATCTCATCTAATTTTTTGCCGGGTTGAAAGAAAGGAATTAAAAAAAAAATTACTTCTTCCTTAAACTTTCTGAATCTCAGATCCATGAGCCTATTAACTCCCAAACACATGTCTATATACATGGGTGTTTCATAAAGTTTCAGGAGACTTATGGACTCCTTCTACTCCTCAAAACGCAAACACTTGCTCCAGAAAAATCTGTATTATTTCTTCTCCCAAATCATTGTGAGTTTGGCATGAGCTAATCAATCAAAGGCAATCATGGTTCTGCATCTGAGTTTTGGTGAGATATAGAAAAATCTAGTTGTTCAAATCCCATGGGAAAGTGACCAGCACTGTCTTCAGGCTACAAATCTTCACTTCTAAAATTCACAGGAGGATACATGGGCTGTGCCAGCACATGGGGTCACTATGTGAACCCCACAGAGGTATGCATAGAAATGCTGGGAGGAAAAAGTCTAGACTCTTGCCTTGGTTGAAATCATTTCTACAGGAAATTCTTACTGGTGGCTTCAATCCATGTTTTGCTATTACCACCACCAATGCATTTGTTGTGTAATTTTCCACTGTACATGTGGATGGTTCTCAACAACATTAGGGTTGGAGGATAATATAGAAATGGCTCAGGATCTTCTTATTAAAGGGCACTTACCCTATGTCCCTCTCTCAAGAGGAGAGAGCACACACAAGGAATATGGGCTGCTGTATTGAGAGAAGTGGCTTCCTGGGGCTAAGGAATCCTGTGCTACTTCTTCAGATGGATGAGCATTTCTAATGAAAATAATTTCATGAACTTACAGAGAAATTTATTGAGAACGTCATATATGCAAGGCATTACCCTAAGCTCTTTGTCTGTATTATCATGTTTAACAGTCACAATAATCGTATAACAGTAGATATAACTATTTCCATAGTTTGCAAATGAGGAAATGGAAACACAAAGTTCACACAGTAAGTGGCAAATCAAAACTGTCTGACTCCAGAGTATGTGTCTGGAATCTCCTTACTACTTGCCACCCTGGATGATAACCACTCTGCCCCCACCTCAGTCAGGTGAAAGCCCAACCATGACAGGACTCCAGCTGGAAAGGCAGCAGAGCATCCATCCGTCCGCAAGGAGCAGCCCTGTCTTCTGAATCCCCCAATTATCTGTCACCCTCCCTACCCCCTCTGCCACTTCCCCTAACTTTGCCCATGATTAGAAAACACACATCCTCATTAAAGTCCATCTCTCCATCCTGTTGGCACAAATTAAAACTAGCAGTGGCCCGTGCAGTGAACTCAGTGGGATCCCAGCTAATCATTTTTGTAAATTGAAAAATAGACTTCTTTCTCCATAAGCACCATCTGTACCTTCAGGACATTCTTCTTAACACTTTCTTTCCTGGACTATGCATTTCCGCTGAAAATAACCAGACGCAAATGTCTCAGAGGTTCCCATTTATCTGACCTTCATGATTTTTCTAAAAGGCTTCAGGCAACCAGAAGCTTCTCTGGCCCTCACAGCAAAGTGGTGCAGTTTGTAAGAGGCATGCTACTATTTCCACGTGATAGATGAGATTACAGAGATGTGAAAAGGATATGCCCATTCACTGAGCACAACTTCTGGGAACAAACTATGTAACAGGCATTACTCTAAGTTCTTCAGATACAGTCATGGCCAAAACAGTGAAATGGAAACTCCCTGACTGCACAGAGAATGCATTCTAGAGAAAAACAGGCCAACAGTTATGTCACTCAGTATTCATCAGGCATTGTTCTAAGATTATACACAATATGTGCCTGCTTGTTTGCTAACAAATAGGCAGTTACTACCATCATCTCTGTTTGCAGTTGAAGAAACTGAGACCCAGAAAAGTTAAACACTTTTTCCAGCTTACATGGCTAATAAGAAGCAGAGCTGGCCTTCATGCCCAGCAGTCTGGTGCCAGAGTTTATGCTCTTAACTACCATTTTATCCTATGCATTGTCATCAGCTGGCTAGCAGAGAGACGTCTAAGACATATCCCGTGGCTTTCAGCACAGGACTAACTTCCTGGGAGAACAGACATGTACACTTATTAAGCTTGATAAACCCTCTCCAAAAAAGGATTTATTTTCTATTTTTCCATATAGGTCATGGCCAAGTATATTGGGCTTCTGCACACATTCATACCTGGCTCAAATCCAGGCTCCCCCATGTGGCAGTTGCAAGGCTTGGGCAAGCCCAAACCCTCCAAAACAGCACAAATGTAGCACTGTATCATACATTTTTTTTTCTTACCAATTATGTATAAAGGTCTTAAACTGTGTCTAGCATAAAGAACAGTGGTGGTGGTTTAGTCACTAAGTCATGTCAAGCTTTTTCAACCCCATGGACTGTAGCCCACCAGGCTCCTCTGTCCATGGGATTTCCCAGGCAAGAATACCGGAATGGGTTGCCATTTCCTTCTCAGGGGATCTTCCTGACCCAGGGATCAAGCCCACATCTCCTGCATTGCAGGCAGATTCTTACTACTGGAGCCACTCGGGAAGCCCCCTAGTAAAGAATAAGCACTCAAAATATCGACATTATTATCTAACATATTCAAGTGATGGATCTGCAGCCTTCTCCAATGACTTCCTATCTGCCTCTCCCATTTGAGAGATGCTGGAACTACAAGGAAACTGAGTCTATCCTAGACCTTTACAGGGATTCAGCCCCTAGACAATACAGCAGGAAATTCCAACAATGGTCTTAAGGGACAAAGATCACTTGAGGTCTGAAATTCCTAATCCAAGAGCTTTGCCACAGATGAAAGAATCAACTATTCCATCACCATCTCTTACTAGGTTTTCAAACCATGAGCAAAAACTGGTTAGAACTTGATTAAATTCATTGGTTTTTCTGATATATTGGGTGAAGGGCATAATTCAGACTGATGATAATGATGGTTGTGATGATGACGGCTGTGGTTTTGCGGGCATCTTCCACACACCAGGCCAACAAGTGCTCACACTCACCATCTCACTGAATACCAATAATATTCTTGCAATATAATCATCCTGATTTTAAAGATGAGGAAATAAGGCTTATCAGGGACAAGTCCTGTGTCCAAGATGACACAGTAATAGAAGCACAACCAGGCTCAAACCCCAAGACTGTCAGACCACAAAGCCTCTTTGGATTTTTCTTATTCTTTGGGAACCTGGTTCCCCAATCCTCAGGAGCTTCTCACAGAAACAGGCATGTGGCTAATCCCCTGACCCCAGAAGCCAGTGCAGGTATCATGGGTGCCTGGAGTGCATTTAGAGAGAGAGAGAACTGCCCACTCCAGGCACCTGCAGTCTTTGAGGGCTCTCCTTGCAGTCATGGTCTTGCAGCCTTCAGTGCTAAAAAAAAATTCACCTAGCCAGAAGTGATCTCAGTCAGTGAGGGACAGGAATCAATGGATGTGCACCTAAGCCCCCCTGCTCCTTGGCAAGACAACACTGAATGGCATTCTATGGGATTCCTCAGAAGACTCTCTGGCAGACTGAGCCCTCAATGGTAACCTGCTCATTTAACATACATTACTTGCATGACACCCCTCCCTGTGATAGTTGCCCCTCCCCCAGCTATGTTTCCTGAGCTCATCACCTAAATAAAGTACCAGCACCTGTGTCTTGCCTTAGCATCTGATTCTGAAGGAACACTATCTAACACAGAGTGGAAGAGAATTCTGGTTAAGGACACTGCTGTATCTTCTGGAAAAATTAGTAGAGAAGTCTTTGCAAGTAGCAATATTCACTTTTTTTTCTTATGTCCTTATTAGATACTGGCTCTGGCTGATTAAACAGTCAAATGTCAATCTAGCTGCTGATGGCATTGAGCTTAGTGCTGTCAGCAGGCAGTGTAAGAAATATCAGACCTGGAGCCTGTCCGGGGAGGTTTATAGTCTGCAGGGAGACAAGGGTGGCTCTCATGCTGCAATTAGGGGATGAGATAAGACAGTCATAATCAGGTGTGAGTTTGAGAGACAGCTGCTCTGCTGGCTTTAAGACTTTAGAGACAGCAGGGAAGGGTAAAGGCACTAAATAATGCAGGTCTCTCCAGATGTGCTGCAGGTGGGTTTCCAGTGTTCTGTGGTTTACAAGATGCAAATTGCCTCTGCTCTTTGATTTCCATCAACTCCAGCCACAGCAAGTTAAGCTCAGCATATAGAAGCATGGGATTCCGGGAGAAGATTAATGAAGCTCTCAAAGGAAGAGTTTCAAGTATATCAGGGCTCAAACCTTCCTTCTGCAAGAGCTCGCTGGAGCTCTGGCAGGCAGTATGTCCTCTAAGACAGCCTTAAGGTGAAGGGTCAACCCACCATATATAGGGAACTATGTGCAGAGCTGAATCTCATGTCATGCGTGGTGCTCAGTCATGTCCAACTCTGAATCTAGGCAAATCCTAAACTTGGCTCACCCCAGAGTTCCCAGTCAAGTTATATGGGATGTGAATTTAGTCTTGGACAAATTCCTGCAAATGGGATTTATAGTGAAAGCACAGCAATGAAAAAATGGAGATATTCACATTTGATTTCAGTCTCATAGGCCATGGATCATTGTAATTCTGGCTCTGTGGGCAAAAGGACTGGGCGGTGTCACCCATCTGAGCCTGAGTCTGATGTGTGAAGTTTTTAGGTTGGTTTTGATACAAGGACTCCTCAAGGAATCTCTAGTGAGATTCAGGCACAGAGTGAAGTGCTTCACATTATTCCCCTAATCCTGACAACAAACTCACCAAGTAACACAGTGACCATTGCTCACTGATGCTCAGAATGTTACATAGCTAGAAGAGCTAGTCAAGATTTTCAATAAGTCTGATCCAGAGTCTGTGGTCCTCACCACATGTCTATTCACATTCAGCAAATATATAATATTGGATAGTTTTGTACATGTGGGGTGTTGTGGTTGTAGGAAAGTGTGTTTCATATAAAATAGAGGGTATATGTACAGATATTCATGTATCTACAATCACTAATATAGTTGACTGAAAAAAACAATGAGCTTTCAACTGGCAAACCAGCATACTGCTGCTGCTGCTGCTGCTAAGTCGCTTCAGTCATGTCCGACTCTGTGCGACCCCATAGACGGCAGCCCACCAGGCTTCCCCGTCCCTGGGATTCTCCAGGCAAGAACACTGGAGTGGGTTGCCATTTCCTTCTCCAATGCATGAGAGTGAAAAGTGAAAGTGAAGTCGCTCAGTCGTGTCCAACTCTTAGCGACCCCATGGACTGCAGCTACCAGGCTCCTCCGTCCATGGGATTTTCCAGGCAAGAGTACTGGAGTGGGGTGCCACTGCCTTCTCCGAACCAGCATACTAGTGCTTTTCAAATGCTTTGTCTGATGCATAAGATACAACTGACCTTCTTCATGTTAAGAAGCAAATGAATGAAAGGTTTGGAGTTATGTGAGTCTTCTTTTCCCAAAGCCTGCCCATGTTCACTAGCTAAAATGCAATGCTCTTATTCAAAGCAATATGATCCAGGAGCAAAGGTGCTGGAGTTTCTCCTGTTGTGTTTCTTATGAAATTGCAGCAATGTAGCTCAGGCAACATTTTCATGCTGCTACTGCATAGGAAAAGGAGACAATGTTTTATTAAAATAATGAAGCTTCGGGGTTCGCTAAGTTTTCTTTTCTGCTAAAGGCATCCTCTCTTATAAGAATTTTCATTTATTTTGGATCACCTTCTTAAAAGTAATTTCATATAGATTTTTCTATAGAAGTTATGTAAAGTTGGCAGGGCATTATAATGCCTATTTACAGCAGGGGATAAACAGAAGAAAATCAAAGAAGTCACAACGCTTCTGAACACTATTCAGCTAATAGTGAAGTTAGAACTTACTTCACAATGTATGTGCATCTGTGTGTTTCAGTGTCAGTCAGACACACATTTACTGAGCAACTCAGAGGGGGTTCCAGACAATGTGTCTGGATGCCTGAGTAATGGGCTTTACACCCAAATTGTGGAGGAAAGCATGCAAAGAACAATCTTTCAGAGTCACAAGTATTGTAAAAGAGATATAAACAAAATATGGTAAGAACGTGGACAAAGGAGAGAGTAGCGATGTCTAGGGTGGGAAATCAGATGAATTTTCTCAGAGCTATTTCACTCAGTGCTAGATAAGAGCAGAATTTGGACAGGTAGAGAAACTGGGAAGATAGGATTCTATGCAAATGATAACCACCTGAGGTCAGTGCGGATGTTCAGGAGGCTGTGGGTACCGTAGGATGGCTGGAGTTCAAGGAAAGGTGAGGAGCAAGGTGGGAGTGAAGGAGCAACAAGGTTAATGGTGCACCTTCAAGGTACCAAAGAGTGTGCACTTTCTTTGACAGGAACTGAAGAAGGATCAGGATTTCCAAGTGAAAGGGAAATAATAATTTTTGTGAGCGGAATGGGGAAGGAACTGTAACATGTTGGGGATGTCATGAGTGACCGAGAAAGCATCACCTCCTCTATGATTCACCCCCTGATACTCCCCTCCCCGCAAGTGAGGGTAGTTGCTTTTCCTCTGCGATTGACAAAACCGTCCCATGTGCCCATAACAGCGCTGAGCACACTGTGCTTCACTTTACCTGTATCTGTCTCAGTTTGTCTTCTCTCTTTCTCTACACCACAAAAAAGTAGTCCATGAACAACTGGAGACAGTATTTTGATGCAGTTAATCTTTATATCCAAGTACTCGGTATATTGATTGGCTCACAGTAAGTGCTCAACTAAAGGTCTATTGGGTTTCACTGAATAGAATCCATGGAAAGGAGACAAGAATGGATGAAAATAATGATGTCTTTTTGGTGTAGTGAAAGTAGTTCAGAAATTTCATGTCTGATGATCATTATTTTCTCAGTATGATAGGAAGAAAAGTCAGCTATTGTGAGAGAAACATAAATTATGTAGATTTCTTGTGGAAATCAGTAAAACTTTAGACCTCAAAAAAATGCAGAAAAAAGTATAAAGTAGAAATGAGGTTGGGTAAGGGAGGCATTTAAAATTTCAGGTAATGTATAGATGAGAACAGAAATCACTGTTGTAAAATGGAGTATTTAGGTTTGGTTAAATGACTTGTTTCTAAAGAAGAAAGATGATTTAATGACCTCATAGTGGGAATCTACTACATACCTTGGGTTCAAGTGGCCAAAAGAACTGAGGATGCTGGAGGAAGAGTAAAATATGATACATGGACAGGGCAGAAAAGAAAGAGAATGTGGAGTGATACTTCACTGGAAATTTTTAAGGGACTGACTAAAAATGTGAAGAGGGTAAAAATCAAGTTCAGTAGATAAAGGAAAAAGGTAGGGTTTTAAGACCACTAAAAAGGCAGATACACAGGAGCCAAACAGACCTTGCTTCTACCTCTCCACTGCTATATATTAGCTGTGACCTAACTTGAATTTCGGAGAAGGCAATGGCACCCCACTCCAGTACTCTTGCTTGGAAAATCCCATGGACGGAGGAGCCTGGTAGGCTGCAATCCATAGGGCCACTAAGAGTCGGACACAACTGAGCGACTTCACTTTCACTTTTCACTTTCATGCATTGGAGAAGGAAATGGCAACCCACTCCAGTGTTCTTGCCTGGAGAATCCCAGGGACGGGAGAGCCTGGTGGGCTGCCATCTATGGAGTCGCACAGAGTCAGACACGACTGAAGTGACTTAGCATAGCATTGCAATTTGAACTTACTAACTACTCAAAAATCTGATTTTCACACGAGAGAATAGGGTATCATCCTATGGTTTAGAAACTGAGAAGTTTGCCATTCTTTCAGCCCAGAATTGAAAACCAGAGTGTCCCACAGACTTAGAGAACCATTAGAAGTTGGGATCAGATACCTCCAGGCAAGCTGTGCCACTGGTAGAACTGAAGGGCACTAGCAACCCCACTGCTCAGTGTTGCTACAAGGAAGGATACCCAAATATCAGTGAGAGGCAATCATGCCCTCCATAGGCATCTCTGTTACATATTAGATCCTCTTTCCTCCTCACCCTGTTCCAGATCCTTAAATGGTTCAGTTCAGTTCAGTTCAGTCGCTTAGTTGTGTCCGACTCTTCTCGACCCCATGGACTGCAGCACGCCAGGCCTCCCTGTCCATCAACAACTCCCGGAGTTTACTCAAACTCATGTCCATTGAGTCGGTGATGCCATCCAACTATCTCATCCTCTGTCATCTCCTTCTCCTCCTGCCCTCAATCTTTCCCAGCATGAGGGTATTTTCAAATGAGTCAGTTCTTCACATCGGGTGGCCAAAGTATTGGAATTTCAGCTTCAGCATCAGTCCTTCCAATGAACACTCAGGACTGATCTCCTTTAGGATGGACTGGTTGGCTCTCTTTGTAGTCCAAGGGACTCTCAAGAGTCTTCTCAGTTCAAAAGCATCAATTCTTCAGCATTCAGCTTTCTGTCTAGTCCAACTCTCACATTCATACATGACTACGGGGAAAACCATAGCCTTGACTAGACAGACCTTTGTTGGCAAAGGAAAGTCTCTGCTTTTTAATATGGTGTCTAGGTTGGTCATAAAATTTTCTTCCAAGGAGTAAGCATCTTTTAATTGTTACCTGAAATGGTAACTTCTGTGAATTTCAACGCCAGGGCCCCTCACCCTCTGGCTTCTAGTTGTTTTCAGCTGTTGTGAGACATCAACAGAAAACTGAAGGGCGGGGAAGAAAGAGGTCATGGTATTTATCCCTTGGTTGGCTTCCTGTCACATTGCAGGTTGCCAGCGACAGTGTTTCGAAGACCAGAGCACCTGCTAGGCAAAGCTTCTCATAGTTACAACTCTCTTTCTCCACATCCCTGCTGGGTAAAGATACTATAAAAAATAGTATTTAAGCTTTTTTTCTGATCAGTCGATTATCTTGCAAATTTTTATTTTATTTTTTTTTGTCTGCCACAAAACTTGGATGGCAGCTTTATTTTTACTTTTTAAAAAATTTTTAATATAAATTTATTTATTTTAATTGGAGGTAAGGCATCATTTTGAGCATCACTTGTCACTGTTCAAGGCACAAAAACCATAGAATGTTTCATAGAGATTTAACTGACATGGCTCTATCACTTGCTTCAATATGCGTATGGGTGTGTATATATATGTTGCTATGTTGTATTGTGTTGAAATAAACCATATTTTTTTTTCTTTGCTGACACTTTCTCTTCATCTTTAGAAGGAAATTTAGCCAAAAACAAAAGTCGAACCACTGAACCGAAACAAAGACCCTTAAATTCTGGTTAATTGAAGTTGACAGTAATATACCTGCTGAGAAAGCAAAATAAAATATTTCCCACAGAAGTTCTGCCTAACAAAAATTATAGGATTTACAAATAATGCCTAGAAGAAAAGCAACCTGCAGGATGTGGAGAATATGAAGCAGTAAGTTTTTCTTGACTCCGGGACATATTTTAGAGAAAAGGAAAAATCCCCGTGCTCCTGAGTTACTGTCGATGCAATTATGTGAGCCTTACGTAAAACCAGCATGGCAAATGCAGCCGGCTCTGCCTGACGCTGCCTTTGTTCAAAGTGCAGCTGGGGAAAGGGGGCCTGGCCAGCCCTGCGCAGCTCACCTCACAGCGGCTGTAATTTGTGGTGCTGGGAAGCACACAGAAAGCCTAAAAATAAATTCTGTCACCTTCGAGGATTCTTGCCTCTTCACATTCACTCAGGTTAGTTTCCCACTTCTCTCTATATACTCAGGATGACAATGCCAGGGCAGTCATCAATTCGTTATTAATAAAAAAAGCATTGTTCAACCTCATCACAAGTATCAGATATTCACCCTTTTTACACAGAAGGCCAGGTTCCTTCCTGACAGCAGACAGTGGCTCAGTTGGATTTTGCTCAACTTTTTTTTTTTTAGAAAGAGTACATACAGTAATTATGATGATTTTTATTATAAGTATCAGATGAGGATTTTTTTTTTCTAATTACAAGACATTTATGTGGAAGAGACTGACTAGATGATATCTAAAATTTTAAGTCTACTCCCACCCAACTACACACAAATCACATGAAAATGTGGGAAATGCATTTCTATAGCAAATGGCTATACAAGTGCTATTAACAAAGCAGAAGGTTTCAGGACTTCCTGAGAAAGAGACCAAAACTGGATCTATGTAAAAGCAACCCTGGGGGAAGCAGATGAAGACTGCTGTGGAGCCAGGGGCAGGGCTGGGGAACTTCAAACCCAGATGTAACAGAATCAAAGAGGTGTTTCAGAAGAGCTGGTCCTTAAATGGGTGATGATTCGGAGAACTCTACAGAACAGCTAAGCCACGTGGTCCTTTCTGGCTTGAGTGCAGCAGAGGAAGGCAGAGGTAATTTCATCTTTTATCTTCACTAAGGCAAGTAGAGGGCTGCTCAGCTGGTGAAGAATCCACCTGCAATGCAGGAGACCTGGGTTTGATTTCTGGGTTGGGAAAATCCCCTTGAGAAGGGAACAGCAACCCACTCCAGTATTCTGGCCTGAAGAATTCCATGGACTGTATAGTCCATGGGGTCTCAGAGTCGGACACGACTGAGTGACTTTCACTTCACAAGGCAAGTAGAGAGATGCTGCAGGACCAGGGCTTATACCCCTGATAGCTCCAAACCCCCAGAGAGAACCGGGCACACCCAGGAGTTGAGTGATTGCTATCCTCTACCTCCAGCAAGTCCGTCCTTCCCATGGAATAACTGAAGGCAAACCAGACAGTACAAAGTCATCACCTGTTCAATGGCAAAGTGGCGATCACAAAAGCAAAGGTGAGAAAACCACCAAGATTGCACACATGTGACAAACAGTATCACCAAAATTCATTAGAGTGCTAATGCCCAAAGTAATTAGCAGAACACAGAGAATAGGCATTTCCCATCTTACAAGAGTAATTATTTTATTTAAAAAAAAATCTCAGGAAATTGTTCTTGTTTCAATTACTGAGCTTCTAAGTTGGCACAACTTGATACTAACAGAGTGTCAAATCCCATTTAAATGAAGATTTGTGTCAACGGTTCATATCAGTTATTACTATGTAACCTAACAATATGCTTTTTTTGAACTTTTACTCTATAATTTGGCTGATTATGCTTTCTCCATAAACTGTTTTGAGGATATTAGTAACTGTACACATGAGCAAAGTATTTGGCCCAAAGATTAGAACAGTCAACCTCTAATTTAAAGGTTCAATCAATTTTTATAGGACAAAATGAATCAATGGAAATAATATAAGTGATATTACACTTTCAAACAAGTAATTGTATTACAATGGTCAGTTTTATCACTGCTATATATTGTGCAACTTTGAATATTTTTGGCCAAGCACATAATACAACACAAAACAACTGAAAAACTGGGAACATTTTCTGGTACTCTGCTGCTCATGAAGTACAAGAAATTCAAATTCAAAACACTGTTTATTGGCTGATTTTTGAGAATCCCTAACAATCAAACAGATGTATGTTGAGATATACTGTATATAATTGCCATACTGAGAATCACAGCACTCAGGCTGGGCCAAACATACATAGACAGACAGAAAATTAGTTCCTGGGAAGATATAGCCAAGAAATTCTCCTGTATTCTACAGTTCTGCATAAAAGGAAAAATAGATGGAAAGTCTCACAGTGAAATTAAAAGAGAACAGAGAAGAGACCCAGAAATTTGGGCTAGAAACAACAAGAAACAGAATAGGAAAACATCAACAAATAACTGAAAAAGATACAAATCTTCTGACTCAAAGGCCAAGCAGGATTCTTTTTCAATGGTATGTAAACAATGTCTGAAAATGATGGGTTTGAGAGAGACAGCAAGCAAAGGAGAAGGGGGAAAAAGATGATAAGATAGAGTTAAAATAAGATTAAATGGGTAAGAAGGGCCATAAACTAGACAGAGTGAAACATACAAATTGATCCACCCGAAAGGCTATAACATTCTAAAATATTTTTCACATGGCTATACTGCTTTGAAATATTTCAAACAAATCTCATAAAAAATAGAAGAAAAAATTGAAAAATCCATAACTGCTGTTGGAGAATTTAATGCCATCTCCCAATATTGGACAAAATAGATAAATAAATAAAGTAAATAGGGTATCAAGGATTAAATAAAACAATAACCTTGTGAATGAAAAGTTCTACCATGCAAAATAAAGCTCTATACCCAGAAAATAGGAAAAAGTAAATAAACATTCCTTCAAGTGCACATGAAACATGCAGCCATACATAATGGTTGTAAAAAAGAGCTCAATAAATTACAACTGTATTCTCTAATTACAATACAGCAAAAATATAAATTAAGCATATTTTACACTATCTATAGAATATCATTTTGCAAAATTTTATATTATCTTTTAAACAACTATTGGGTTAAATAGGCAATCCAAACAATTTGGTTAGAAAGAGAGAGCTTGAAAACTGTATTTACAAAGCACTTTACAAAGAAGTAGAAAAATATCTTTCTATATGAAAGAACAAATTTGGAGACACTAGTGGGGCTTATGGAAAGTTAAATTTCTTGTCTGACCCTAACCTCCCACCATGGTGCCTCCGAAAACAAAAACAAAAAACATAGTAATCAAGTAAGTTAAAGCGACCAGCTATGGAGAAAGGACTATTCTCATGTATAGTGAGATGGACTATTGCTGCTGCTGCTGCTGCTGAGTCGCTTCAGTCGTGTCCGACTCTGTGCGACCCCAGAGACGGCAGCCCACTAGGCTCCTCTGTTCCTGGGATTCTCCAGGCAAGAAGACTGGAGTGGGTTGCTATTTCCTTCTCCAATGCATGAAAGTGAAAAGTGAAAGTGAAGTCGCCCAGTTATGTCCGACTCTTCTCGACCCCATGGACTGCAGCCCATCAGGCTCCTCCGTCCATGGGATTTTCCAGGCAAGAGTACTGGAGTGGGGTGCCATTGCATTGGTAAATCTTTTTAAAGGGCCATCTTTCGGTATGTACAATGATTTAAAATGTGTATACTTTTTGATCAAACAGTACTGCTTCTAGAAAACTAACCTAAAGTGATATTTATACAAGTATAAATATTACATATTTATATTCTTTGCAGTATTACTTGTACTATCAAATAATAATAATTTTTTTAAAAAACCTGTAATTCAATAGGGAAATAGTTACATAAGGGACCTGCCACCTATTTTATGGGCTATGAGTCAGATACTGTTCTATTTTATTAGTAGTGAAGTATAACTACATCTTCCAACATAGTAGCAAATCCAAGACACAGTATTAAGTAGAAAAATACAAGTTATGTAATAATGCATACAATGTGAGTTCATTTACTTTGAAAAGATATATATATGTATTTGTAGATGTAGATAGGTGGGCTTCCAATGGTGCTAGTGGTAAAGAACCAGCCTGCCAATGCAGGAGATGCAAGAGACACAGGTTTGACCCCTGGGTTGGAAAAATCCCCTAGAGGAAGGCATGGCAACCTACTGTAGTATTCTTGCCTGGAGTAGCCCATGGACAGAGGAGCCTCGTTGGCTAAAGTTCTTAGGGTCGCAGACACGACTGAAGCAACTTAGCACACTAAAGATAGATAGATAGATATGAACAAAATGGTAAGATGAAGTTATGATAGACACACTTAAAGGCAAAGAAAAAAACTAGGAGAGTATAAAATGAAATGTTAAAATCTACACTTCTTGGTATGTGTATATTTAGAGGAATCTTAGGGGGAATTTTCACCTCTGGATTCTGAACTTTTACATATCACCTAGATCTTTTTTTTTTTTAATCACCTAGATCTTAAACAGTGAAAATACATCCACATATGAATTCTGAATACTAGTGAAAAAAAATATTTTGTCATTTGAAAACTTTAGAAAATATAAAATAATAAAAAGCAGAACAAAAATTCCTCCAAATTCTACATAATGCACCCTTGGAAACCACAGTGTACATTATACAGATTGTTCTATTTGAAAATCTCTGAGCTCATCTTCATGGTCCATTCTATTTGTGTTGAGTCGCCCTTGTCGTTCATGTCTTAAGTCAGAGCCCTGAATACTGACAACCGATACTCAGAATAATGATGATAATAACCCACAGGAGCATCAGGCATGACAGAAATACCCAATTTCTTCATTAAACTCCACTTAACAAAGTAATGAAGTGGATTAAGGCATTTGAAAAGACTTTTCCTATGAAAGTTGATATGTATCAATTATAGTATCAGTATCCTTCTACTCTCAAAAAAAAAATCTTCAAAATATCATTTAATTCTTTTCACCACTGCAGCAAACTCCTTTCCTGTCTTACAGTTAATAAATGGTTCAACCAATTAGGTATTGATTCTCTTGTATTCAGTAACGGATCCTCTTCCCTTCACATTCCACATTCAATTCCAATTCCCTGTCTCCTCTTTGAAAATCTATCTTGAGTTGATCCTCTCATCAGCTCCGCTGCATACCCAATCCAAGCCAAGCCATGGTCCTCTACTTGAAGTCAGCAGCCATAATCTCCCTACTCCCAACTTCCCCACCACAGCCTTTTCTTCACAAAGAACCCAGTGTCATCTTTTAAAATAAAAATAAGTTATGTAATTAATCCCTAATCAAAAATATCTATGCTTAGAAGAATAAAATTCTGTATTCCTTATCATGACCTGAACATCCCTGCCTTACTCTCCCTTGCTTACTTAGTCCCATCTAAACAACTCATCTTGCTTGTTGCTTCCCACAGCAGGCTTCCTCTTCCTTAAGGTCTTGGTTCTTACTGCTCTACCTGGGAAGAGCAGCTCCCACGGCCCAGTAGGGCCAGGGGGTCATTCTGTTTGAATGCCACTTCCTCAAAGACTTACCCTGACTGCCCTGTCTACAATGGTGGTCGCGCTAGCCCCTGCTCTTAGTTTTCCTTTCAGGGTATCACTAACTGATATTATGTTATATAGCGTGTGTTGAGTGTCAGTGTCCCTGACTAAAAGGTAAGCTCCATCACATCTGAGATTTTACCTTGGTCATTTCTGCATCTCCTGTGTCAAAAAGTGGCAGTTATAGATAATATAATTCTGTCAGGGGAAACAATTGTATACATGGAAGAGTAAGATTTTGAGAGCAGATATTAGGGAACTGCTTACAAAGTTAAGAGGTGATAAACAGCAAGCTCCTAATGTGTAACACAGGGAACTATATTCAAGATCCTTTGATAAACCATAATGGAAAAGAACATGAAAAAGAATGTACGTACGTATATAAGTATATAAAAATTATATGTGTGCATGCCAAGTCACTTCAGTTATGTCCAACTCTGTGCAACCCTATAGACTGTAGCCTGCCAGGCTCCTCTGTCCATGGGATTATCCAGGCAGAAACAGTAGCTGCTGCTTCTGCTAAGTCGCCTCAGTCGTGTCCAACTCTGTGCGACCCGGTAGACAGCAGCCTACCAGGCTCCCCGTCCCTGGGATTCTCCAGGCAAGAACGCTGGAGTGGGTTGCCATTTCCTTCTCCAATGCATGAAAGTGAAAAGTGAAAGTGAAGTTGCTCAGTCATGTCCGACTCCTAGCAACTCCATGGACTGCAGCCCACCAGGCTCCTCCATCCATGGGAGTTTCCAGGCAAGAGTACTGGAGTGGGTTGCCATTGCCTTCTCTGACAGAGGAGACTGGTGGGCTACAATCCATGTGGTCACGAAGAGTTGGACATGATTGAGTGACTAACACACACCCATACAGGCCTGTTTTGTCATCAATCAGCTATGAAGCTGTCACTTTTTATCTCAAGTTGGACACTTTGCAGTCTTTAACTGGAAAAGGATAAAAGGTAACTCAGATTCGACCTGGCTGCCATACTATTCAGGAAGTCATATTTTGTTGACCAGATTTGAGAGTTTTGTTCTTTATTAGAAGTGTTTGAAGTTTTATGTTGATTTAAAGCTCTGCCTACATTTATTTCTGTCATCCTGTTTTATGCTTTCCAGGTGGGTATACTTTGTTTAGTTTTGCTACTTTTCTCTTTCCTCTGCCTTTTACCACATAGGTTATTTTTTTCTTAATTTTTTTAAACTGTCTATGGGAATCTGAGATGCAAGCAATCTTGTTATGAGTCTCCTAGTGACTGCTGCTGCTAAGTCGCTTCAGTCGTGTCCGACTCTGTGCGACCCCAGAGACGGCAGCCCACCAGGCTCCCCCATCCCTGGGATTCTCCAGGCAAGAACACTGGAGTGGGTTGCCATTTCCTTCTCCAATGCATGAAAGTGAAAAGTGAAAGTGAAGTTGCTCAGTCATGTCTGACTCTTAGCGACCCCATGGACTGCAGCCCACCAGACTCCTCCGTCCATGGGATTTTCCAGGCAAGAGTACTGGAGTGGGGTGCCATTGCCTTCTCCACTCCTAGTGACTACTTTCAGATTTTAAAAAACCTAGCTGAACCTATAGTTATATAATTATCAAAATAAAAAGTAACTCTGTATCTCCTCCTAGACAGGATGAGGAACTTAGTGCCTGACATTTCTCATCATGATTCATTCTTGCAATCCAGTCATGTGAGCTGGAAATACTGATGGAATCACCATGCCCTCCCTTCCTTCTGCCCAATCAGCATGTTCAATGAATTATCAACTTCTATCTATTTTCCTTCCTACCTACCCCTTGAATTCATCCTGCTTTTTCCTGTAACTATTTCCCTTTCACTAGTCCATATCCTTGGAGAAGGCAGTGGCACCCCACTCCAGTACTCTCGCCTGGAAAATCCCATGGACGGAGGAGCCTGGTAGGCTGCAGTCCATGGGGTCACTACGAGTCAGACACGACTGAGCGACTTCACTTTCACTTTTAACTTTCATGCATTGGAGAAGGAAATGGCAACCACTCCAGTGTTCTTGCCTGGAGAATTCCAGGGACGGGGGAGCCTGTTCAGCTGCCATCTATGGGGTCACACAGAGTCAGACACGCCTGAAGTGACTTAGCAGCAGCAGCAGCAGTCCGTATCCTTATTATTGTTCATATGTTTCAGATTCATTTTTTCCTGATTTCCTCCCTAGAAAATCCTATTAATATCTGCTAGCTGTCTGCTTTTTGCCATCATATCTATTTTCTTTGTTCTTTTCACATTCATTCCTGTGATCTTTTGCTTTACATCCTGATTTTTATTATACAGTGATGATTTAATTTGTGCAGTGGAAGTTCTGTAATATATTGCCTCCTATGAAGATTTTAATTCTGCTTATTTTTTCCAGTGTCCATTAGCTTTCTTTTTTTCTTTTTTTAATAATTGCATCTCTATGTAGCACACTGCTTAAGAACACTTGCTCTAGAGATAGTTGAGTTAGTTTGATGGTAGAGACATCGGATGTATGTATTGGCTTGCAAATAATTTAGTCTTTAGTTAATATCTATACAAAGAAATTTATAATAATACCTACCTCATAGTTATTGTGAGGATTATATGTAACTAGAAATAAAAAGCACTTGGTGTTGGGCACATTATAATGTTGTAAGAAGGAACATGCATCCCCTCATTGCTAATATTTTCTTCCAGGTAGAAGATCATCTATTAGGTGAATGCTACCACCCCTGTCTTCCCCATCCCTCTTACTTCCATCAAGTTATTCAAAGGATTGTTATGGAGAAATTCCCAGCTTCCTTTTCTCTCTTCCTCTTGGCATCTCCAGCCTACTCAACGGCCAAAGTATGGGTTCTTGATTGCTATGAGCTAACTTTAAGTTTTGAATAAATGTGTTATTTTATCTTCTTATTGTTTTTGCACTGCCTTTTTAATTAATTGGTTCAAACTTAGGTGGAAAAGAAGAGTGTTATTTACTGGGCCACCTTAAATTCCCAATATCTGGTTCATTAGGCTGGAAATCTTGAGAAAACCAAACTTGGAATGAATTATGGGAGATCAAAATAACACTTGGGATTGACACATATATACTATTGATACTATGGACAAAGTAGATAAGTAATGAGAACATACTCTATAGCACAGGGAACTCTATTTTATATACCTTGGTGATATGAATGGAAAGGAAATCCAAAAAGGAGGGGATATATGTGTATGCATATGGCTGATTCAATTTGCTGTACAGTAGAAACTAACACCAGAGAAGGCAGTGGCACCCCACTCCAGTACTCTTGCCTGAGAAATCCCATGGATGGAGGAGCCTGGTGGGCTGCAGTCCAGGGGGTCGCTAAGAGTCGGACATGACTGAGCGACTTCACTTTCACTTTTCACTTTCACTTTTCACTTTCATGCATTGGAGAAGGAAATGGCAACCCACTCCAGTGTTCTTGCCTGGAGAATCCCAGGGACGGGGGAGCCTGGTGGGCTGCCGTCTATGGGGTCACACAGAGTCAGACACGAGTGAAGCAACTTAGCAGCAGCAGCAGCAGAAATTAACAGCATTATAAAGCAACCATACTCCAATAAAAATTCAACTAAAAAAGATAGCACCTGCAGTTTAAGGCTGATGTCACAGCTAGAGTATGGCTGTCAGTCTGGAAGATTCTATATCAGGCAATTGCCAATGGGATTTTATTCATTTGTTTGTTTGTTATGATAACTGTATATTTAATGCTTCTAAGAGAACTCCATGAATGTTTCTAAACTGTACAAGTTTAATGTTTCTAAGAGTAAACTGAGAGTTCCAAGATTAAAAGAAACTATTCATTGTTTCATGGGCACATAATCCTACTTTCTATTCCATGTTCAAATATTTGTTGTCTTTATTGTGTTGTTGACAGTTCTTGCTGACATTTGAATAACAATGACTAAGGATGATATCTCTTAGAGCATACTTTGCTTTCTTTGCTTTTTGGACTCACCTGATTTAAGAGAATTTCTCTGAGCTTAACCTAATTGTGGATGCTTTACACTTTGCTAACTTGCTGAGGAACAGCTTAACCTGCGGAGAATGCCAGATGTTTGATGGAAAAGCCTCTGTAAACTTGGTTTTCATGTAGCTCATCAATTCACAAGTTTTTTGTTTTTTTGTTTTTAAAGTAGATGTGATTTTAAACTCTTTTTGTTGCAATTCACAACTATAAAATTTATTTTTTCAAAGTGTAAAATTCACTGTCTTTTACTATATTCACAATGCTGTGAACTCTTTACTGCCATCTAATTCTAGAACAACTCCATCACCCACAAAATACCCCGTCCCCATCAGCAATCCCCTCTGCCCCAAGCCCTGGCAACCAATGATCGATGTTCTATCCTTATGTAATCATCTCTTCTCTACCTTTTACTCTAAATGGAATTGTATAATATTGGCCTTTTGAGTCTGATTTCTTTCACTTCGCATATTTTTAAGGTTCATCCCTGTTACAGCATAAATTAGTATTTTTAAATCTTCTATAGCTGAAGTATATTTAAGTGTATGGATATACCACACATTGCCCTCCATTTACCAACTGACGGACATGTGGGGGGGATTTTTAATCCTATGGTCACTGTAGCTTATTGTCTATAAGTGAATGCCTATTCCAAAAGAAATAGAGCTGCAAGGGCCAGGTATTGAGCAAGGCAATATTATCCTCAGCAAACCTGAACAGGATGCAAAGGCTCAGAAAAGGCACAGGACCAGATAAGAAGCGAGGGCCAACCAAGTGCTGACCAGGCGGGTGGCTTGTGAGGACACGGGCGACACATGCATAGCAAACCAACTAGAGAAGGTATAGGCAGCCTCATGTAGCCTCACAGACCTTATGGATCTTGACCACCCAACTTCGTAAGTGCAATGAGTGCTGTGTGCGTGCTAAGTCACTTCAGTCATATCCAACTCCGTGCAATCCTATGGACTGCAGCCCCCCAGGCTCCTCTGAACATGGGATTCTCCAGGCAAGAGTATTGGAGGGGGTTGCCATGCCCTCCTCCAGGAGATCTCTCCGACCTTGGGATAGAACCCACATCTCTTATGTCTCCTGTGTTGGCAGGCAGGCTCTTTACCACTTGTGCCACCTGGGAAGCCCCTGTGAGTATGACACCAGGGAAGCCCCAGTGGTATGCCAGGCTAATTTGCACACATTTACTTGAATTGATGAAAATAATAAAAATTGCTGCTTTTGAACAAAAAGGCGGCTGAGTTTTTCACATGCTTCTGGGCACTAGAAAGTTCCTAGCTGTATATTGTTAGAGTCAGGGCTACACTCATAGTGTACACTCAGTGCTAAGTTCAGTTCAGTCGCTCAGTCGTGTCCAACTCTTTGCGACCCCATGAATTGCAGCATGCCAGGCCTCCCTGTCCATCACCAACTCCCGGAGTTCACCCAGACTCACGTCCATCGAGTCAGTGATGCCATCCAGCCATCTCATCCTCTGTCGTCCCCTTCTCCTCCTGCCCCCAATCCCTCCCAGCATCAGAGTCTTTTCCAATGAGTCAACTCTTCACATGAGGTGGCCAAAGTACTGGAGTTTCAGCTTTAGCAGCATTCCTTCCAAAGAAATCCCAGGGCTGATCTCCTTCAGAATGGACTGGTGGGATCTCCTTGCAGTCCAAGGGACTCTCAAGAGTCTTCAACACTACACTTCAAAAGCATCAATTCTTCAGCGCTCAGCTTTCTTCACAGTCCAACTCTCACATCCATACATGACCACTGGAAAAACCATAGCCTTGACTAGACGGACCTTTGTTGGCAAAGTAATGTCTCTGCTTTTGAATATGCTATCTAGATTGGTCATAACTTTCCTTCCAAGGAGTAAGCGTCTTTTAATTTCATGGCTGCAATCACCATCTGCAGTGATTTTGGAGCCCTGAAAAATAAAGTCTGACACTGTTTCCACTGTTTCCCCAAGTATTTCCCATGAAGTGATGAGACCAGATGCCATGATCTTCGTCTTCTGAATGTTGAGCTTTAAGCCAACTTTTTCACCCTCCTCTTTCACCTTCATCAAGAGGCTTTTTAGTTCCTCTTCACTTTTTGCCGTAAGGGTGGTGTCATCTGCATATCTGAGGTTATTGATATTTCTCCCAGCAATCTTGATTCCAGCTTGTGCTTCTTCCAGCCCAGCGTTTCTCATTATGTACTCTGCATATAAGTTAAATAAGCAGGGTGACAATATACAGCCTTGATGTACTCCTTTTCCTATTTGGAACCAATGGTTGTTCCATGTCCAATTCTAACTGTTGCTTCCTGACCTGCATACAAATTTCTCAAGAGGCAGATCAGGTGGTCTGGTATTCCCATCTATTTTAGAATTTTCCACAGTTTATTGTGATCCACACAGTCAAAGGCTTTGGCATAGTCAATAAAGCAGAAATAGATGATTTTCTGGAACTCTCTTGCTTTTTCAATGATCCAGCAGATGTTGGCAATTTGATCTCTGGATCCTCTTCCTTTCTAAAACCAGCTTGAACATCTGGAAGTTCACAGTTCATGTATTGCTGAAGCCTGGCTTGGAGAATTTTGAGCGTTACTTTACTAGCATGTGAGATGAGTGCAATTGTGCGGTAGTTTGAACATTCTTTGGCATTGCCTTTCTTTGGGATTGGAATGAAAACTGACTTTTTCCAGTGCTAAACCAGTTGCCAAATTCCATTCTGCATCCAGGGCTATGGAAAGGTAAAAGAGGAAATTTCTGTGATTATTCCAAGGTTCCATAGTCCTCTCTGATAGCTTGAGACCAAACTGGATCTGGGTTGGCTTAATGTATGTAAAGGAGTTTCCATGGAAACAACACAAGTAGACTCAGACCAGACAAATATATACCAAGGGGCAGGGGAAAGAGAACAGCACAGGACTGAAGATGCCTGTCTAAAAGACAGTGTGGACACTGTCATGAGATGCTGCCCATCCTCAATTCAGTACCAGGTAACAACAGCAACACTGGACTCAAAGGGAAAACAGAACTTGAGAAGTTTTGAGTATATTACTGGGGAAACAAAGGTTTAAGTGAATGACTTCACAATAAGCCCGGTGACTGGGAATGCTTTTATTGCAAATTGCTGAATTTACTATGAAAGCAGCAATCTCTCAGATGCTACTTTCTGAGAAATGAGGTGGTAAATGCATAAGGCCAAACTCAATTTCTACTCAGGAATGTTTCCCAGTTGTGTTTATGACAGGATTAGGTAAAATCTGATGGATATGGAAGGATGTTGGAAATCAGGGTATTTAAATACATGAGGAAGTAACCATGGCTCTGGGTCTGAATTCTCTTCAGGGGGCAAACCTTGCAACAGCAAGGAAACAAGTGACCATATCATTAGCCAAAATTAACTTGTTGCTGGGAGATCTCTCCCAACTTAGCTTAACTTCATAGAACATCATTCACATTCTTTTATTCTACTTTGTAATGGATTATGAACAACTGAAATCAACTATTTTGCATGCTAGATGGCAGAAAAATGGGATACCAAATGTGGAAGGGAGGGTGTATTTGATTAAAAGCACTAATCCATACCATAATGGCGTTCTAGGAAAAAAAAAAATTTAAACTGGATTAATTTCTCTTGGGGGCAGAAATTAGCTTGTGTGATAATTCTGGTATTTGGAGCCAATCTTATGAAAATTCTGAGTCTCCGACAATTAAAAAAGTATGAAGCTGGACTTCCCTCGTGGTCCAGTGGCTAGGAATCTGCCATCAATGCAGGACACATGGGTTCCATCCCTGGTTCGGGAAGATTCCACATGTTGCAGGGCAACTAAGCCTGCACACCGCAAGAGAGAGTAGCCCCAACTCAGCACAACTAGAGAAAGTCCATCCGCACCAACAAAGATCCAACGCAGCCAGAAATAAATAAATTAACTAAAAAATAAAATTTAACAAAAATATGAAGCAAATATGAGACTGGACTTGAAAATATAAACCTGAGTGAAGCTAGACTCTATCTAGTACTCAAGAAATGTACTGGCTTAAATTAAGTAGCATAGTAGATTTAAGAGGATAATCATATATTGGGTTGGCCACTTTATTAATAATAACCAAAACACATAATATCATTGTCAGGCATCTCTCTAGCCATCTGATTTAAACTAACTCATCTGCTGATCAAACTAATATCCAGAGTAAAATCCCTCCCTTCTTCCTGATGAGAAAATAAGGCCCAGAGGCTTTATATAAAAAGTCTGCTATCTTTTATTTCACATACACTGATGAATAGAATGGAAACCAAAGCCAAGGTGTCCTGATCCAAAACCCATGTTCTTCTTCACTGTATCATACTGATTCTCAAAGTTATATTTTAGATTTAATCTTTGCATTTTTTTTTAATTTTTTAAATTTAATTTTATTTTTTAACTTTACAATATTGTATTGGTTTTTATTCTTAGTATGAAAAGAAAAAATTGATTTCCATCTTTAATTCTTTTGAACTATAAAATGAAAAGATATTTAATATTTAAACTTTAATTTCTTGCTCAGAAAAATTATATTCAAATTTGGTGTATCTCTACATAGGCATTTTATTCCATTATTTACTTATGGATGTACTCCTCTCATGCATATCTATATTGATATCTATATTCATCTTTGTATATCTCCCTATATTTTTCCATTTATATCTATAAATTTGATAAATGGTCTTTGAAATTTCTTCTCTAGCACTCTCTAGGACAGAAGGTTTTATAACACCACCAAGTATAAGAAGTTGAACCCAGAAGTGACTTTTTCTGTAATTCTTTGCTGACTGTAAGGGGCATATATCACACAATGAGCCCTGAACTCACACTACATTCAGTTCCATAAATTCCAGTCTTGTTAAACATCCTGAGACTGGACACAGAAAAGAGTAATCAGCTCAAATTTCCTCCCATCATTCAATTCTTTCTTTTTGAGAATGATACAATATTCTTTCCACTCCCAAGTCAATTTCTGTATAGTTATTCTCCCTTCTCCCTGTCAACACCCAGCCAATTTTCCTGAGCACACAAGCCATTCATCTAGTAAAAATCTATTGGGCTGACCATGCAACAACCACTTTGCCAGGTTCAGGAAATAAAGAGATACTTTAATGTAGAGATTTCTCTCTCTTCAGTATTCCTATAGCATTTATTGTCTGCATGCTCTTTGAACCTTAGAACACACAAACTGTGGTAGGTAGAGTAGGTTTCCCAGGAAACAGACTCTGAGCTGGAGATATGTGTGCAAGTGGCTTATCCAGGAGGGCTCTTAGGAACAGGAATGTAACCAAGTGAGGAAAGCAGAATTGGGCAAGAGGAAATGATGAATACAGATGTGTTGCAACACAGGCTATATAGCTAGTCCTGTGGGGAGCTCTGTAGCTAGAATGGCCCTTTGGTGATGCCTCCAATTTAGACAAGGGAGTTGAGCCTTCGTGCATCCCCATTCACCAATCATTGGTTTTGTATTGGCCCTGGAGAAAATGAGTAACCATGGGTATGGTAGTTACTTAGGGGATCTATGAGTAATAAACGGGTAGTACTCTTGAGGAATGGGTACCCTTATTTTAAAAAGGCAGAATCTGGAAGGCAGACTACAGTATCCACTACACAGCCCAAGCTAACTTGGATTACTGAGCTGGATTCTAGTTCTTCTATTTATATTAACAACTTGCCTATATATTAATTAGTGTTATATCTCCAAGTTGATTTTAAACTTCTGGAGATAAAGGAGGGTATATGAAACTTTTTTCTTTTTACCCATAGATCTACCACAATGCTTTGTAAGAACGGAATGATCAATAATACCTGCTGTTTAAGTTTACAAAACCCTATCCCTTACTTGTGTAAAACACTGCATGACCCTGTGTTTCTTTTCTCACTTATAGCTACTATCTTAGTCTGAGCATTCATAATTTGTTGATTGGTTTGTTGCTTAAATTTTATAAGCAATTCTTACATTTTACCTCTTCAATAAAATCAGGTTTGGCAGGAAGTTGGTGGATGTTATTCTTATGGTTAATCAGTATGGGTGTTGCACTTTGAACACAATATCTCGGAGGAGAGTCATGTATCTTTCTTTTTTTGTATAACCTGCGGGTTTACTGGGCTTGCATTTATGCATCTGGTGAGCAAAGCTGTGTCTGTCTAACCATCTTGGCTTACAGCACCCGAGTCTAAGCATGTGGATGGTGAAATGAACAGTTTATATGATGCTTCACAGGAAACCTCAAGGTTAAAAGCTTGGAGAGTGGATGAAGCTGTAGCAACAGGCATTTGAGGCTACAATCATACAAGGATTCTGGCCAAACTCTGATCAAAAGGTATAGCCTTTAGGGACCTACTGCTTTTTCTAAAAATTTTTTCCCAATGGAATCCCAGCTTATGCTTCTCAGTTCATCTTTTCTCTTCAAAGATCAGAAGATGCAAGGCATCTGCTGATAAGAAAGATAAAACTGAAAAGTCAGGTGTACATACTGCCATTCAGGGAGGCACACAAGTCACAGTACATGTGGAATTCAATGATTTGAATATACTTGTAGAATTTCAGAACTGTGCACATTTTCCCCTGATCCAAAAACTTATATTTTGGGGGAAGTGGCATATGAATTTTCCATCCTCTGTTTCCTCAAAGAAAATGGTTAAATTCATATTCTTTCTCTGTTTTTGTCTTTCTCCTGTTGGATCTCCCCTTCTTCATTCCCTCCATTCTAAATGGTTGGATACCATTTTGTGAGTGTCTGTTAGGAGCTAGACATCATGCCAATTGCTTGTATTCAGCATCTCAAAGCATCTAATCCTCACAACACCTGCCCTCATTTGTCCTTGCCAATGGTCACACTGCTGGCAAGTTAAAGAACCAACAGAATGGCATTGTCTAGACTAGTCCCAATGTTTCATATTGTCTGTCCACAAACACCTGGAGGGGGATTGCTTACTGCTGGGGACCCAATTAACCTTAAAAGCTTCTGCACATCAAAGGAAACTATTAGTAAGGTGAAAAGACAGCCTTCAGAATGGGAGAAAATAATAGCAAATGAAGCAACTGACAAACAACTAATCTCAAAAATATACAAGCAACTCCTACAGCTCAATTCCAGAAAAGTAAATGACCCAATCAAAAAATGGGCCAAAGAACTAAATAGACATTTCTCCAAAGAAGACATACAGATGGCTAACAAACACATGAAAAGATGCTCAACATCACTCATTATCAGAGAAATGCAAATCAAAACCACTATGAGGTACCATTTCACACCAGTCAGAATGGCTGCGATCCAAAAGTCTACAAATCATAAATGCTGGAGAGGGTGTGGAGAAAAGGGAACCCTCTTACACTGTTGGTGGGAATGCAAACTAGTACAGCCACTATGGAGGACAGTGTGGAGATTCCTTAAAAAACTGGAAATAGAACTGCCTTATGATCCAGCAATCCCACTGCTGGGCACACACACTGAGGAAACCAGAAGGGAAAGAGACACGTGTACCCCAATGTTCATCGCAGCACTGTTTATAATAGCCAGGACATGGAAGCAACCTAGATGTCCATCAGCAGATGAATGGATAAGAAAGCTGTGGTACACATACACAATGGAGTATTACTCAGCCATTAAAAAGAAAACATTTGAATCAGTTCTAATGAGGTGGATGAAACTGGAGCCTATTATACAGACTGAAGTAAGCCAGAAGGAAAAACACCAATACAGTATACTAACGCATATATATGGAATTTAGAAAGATGGTAACAATAACCTGGTGTACGAGACAGCAAAAGAGACACTGATGTATAGAACAGTCTTATGGACTCTGTGCGAGAGGGAGAGGGTGGGAAGATTTGGGAGAATGGCATTGAAACATGTAAAATATCATGTATGAAACGAGATGCCAGTCCAGGTTCGATGCACGATACTGGATGCTTGGGGCTGGTGCACTGGGACGACCCAGAGGGATGGTGTGGGGAGGGAGGAGGGAGGAGGGTTCAGGATGGGGAGCACGTGTATACCTGTGGTGGATTCATTTTGATATTTGGCAAAACTAATACAATTATGTAAAGTTTAAAAATAAAATAAAATTTAAAAAAAATAAAAATAAATAAATAAAACATATTGGTGTTCTAGAGACCTGCTTTAGATCTACCACTCTGCCATCTGCATGTTCCACCAGGGCATAAGCTAGTCAGGAGCATGGTCTTAGTTTGGCAGGTAGGGAAGACGAAGTCTAGTCAGGAACAATGCAATGGAATAATGCTGCAAGACTTAAATGACACCATACACGTGTTCCATTACAGATATCTGCCCCAGGTGACTTTTCCGAAGATCACAAGCGTGTGGCCGATGGTACGCAAAGGCCTGTGGAATGGGATGACTAATCAATAAACATAAGCATGAGATGGAATGAAATATATGCTAACAAATATATACTGCATTAATTTAGCACAGACAGTAACGTATTCTGTAGACCTTCCCGCACAATGCAGTGACACACCACTGTGTTATTAATGCTTTGGAAAAATTTATTTATTCTATGCCATTAGTGTATTTTAACAAACATTGCTTTGGGACAGTATGCCTGCCAATTTATGTTTATGAGACTGTCAACATAATTTACATGCAGACAAAAATATGATACAATATTGCCAATGTAGAATCGGCTTGTCAAATGATATTGTCACAAAAAAATGAAACAGTACCCCAGCTAAGGAACTGAGCATATTCATCACTGCTGGCTGCACAGAATTTGAGGTGACACGCTGAAATACATTTAATGCCTTTTTTTCATGCATCAAATGAATAAAAAGTGAGTGAATGAGGTACTTCTGACTGCCATATACCATGCAAAAGCAAATAGATTTCTTGCTTCCCAAGGAACAAAAAAGTATAAAGATAATACATGGGTTTTCTGAAATAGTTGAAGAATTATATTTATAATTTGTGTGGAAAACTGAGAATGCAGCAAAAATCACAAACAGTCCTAAGTGTTCAGCTGCAGTGATGCAGTGATTAAAACTATAATGGGAGGAGATCATGTCAATTTAAAGTCCCTGGTCCATCCAGGATAAAGAGCTGGGGCAGTGTCAAACAGGAATAGTTATTATGCCCAGAAAGTTACATTAAACAGAGAAATTTTAGTAAGGCTGTTTCTTTCATAAGTAAAGCATTAGAACTGGACTTGCCTTTTCTGCACTTTGCAAACTCCAATCCCAAGATCATGGCTTTTGGACAATGAAAGTTTCTAGATCTGGAAGGACCTGAATATATCTGAGATTCAGTAATAAGGATGTAAGTACCCCAGTCAAAGATTTTCCATTTCTCCCTGTGCTGATGGTTTGTGGGTTCAAAGGATTTTACTGCAAGGTGAATACCAAGCTTGTCCCCAGAAAGCACAAGGTCAAAGAGTTTTGCCAGTCTGGAAGGAACTGCTCTCCGGGAGCTGCCTTCACCACTGATGAACGGCTCTGTGTTCCGGAGGCCATTCCTTGCTCCAGGCTCCATGGTGTGACATGGGTTCCTGTGGCTCGTCCACCTCTGTCGACTTGCTGTAAGGGGAGGTGGCGCTCTTGTTCTCACGTGCTCCCTCTATCTCATAGGAATACCTCAAATAAGTGAACATGACTCTAGTAAATGCCCTTATGGTTGTAACATCCATGCTCAGACCTCGTGTTTTCAAGGAAGAAAAATAAAAACTCTGGTCAGGAACAAAGAGGGCTTTCCTGGTGGCTCAGGGGTAAAGAATCTGCCTGCCAATGCAGGAGATGTGGGTTCAATCCTTGGGTTGGGAAGATCCCCTGGAAAAGGAAATGACAGCCCACTCCACTATTCCTGCCTGGGAAATCTCATGGACAGAGGAACCTGCCAGGCGACAGTCCATGGGGTTGCAAAAGAGTCGGACATAACTGAGTGACTAAACAACAGGAATAAGAGTACGCGGCTCATGTTCACCAGTGACAGGCTGGTGGGTCAGGAGCACAGAAAGGACACTGAGTTCTCTCCTGAAACTCCAAGTTGAACAAACTGCAGCATGGGAGTAACAGAATGAAACTGTGGAGGACTTAGTGTAACAGAAGAGAAAATACCAGGTCTGCCACCTGAAGCCCTGACTGTGCGGCATGCTATCTGATGCTAACTCTCTGAGCTGGTCCTCAGTGTCTTCATACACAAAATGGGAATAATACCTGCCTCACAGGTTTGTCCTAAGAATTAAATGGAAACACCTGAACTGCCTGATATTCAGTCATTTTGATGTACAACTATATACATATATATAATACGTGTATATATATATATCTATCTTATGGTTCACCAACCACAATTCCAGACTTGTAATATATTTATTGGCTGTTGAGCTAAATACAATACATTAAAAGTTGAAGAAACTATGCAAAACAGGTAAAGTATGACTATTTTTACTCCTACTAATACTACCACTGCTATTTTTACTATACTAACCATTATTCTCCATCAATAATATTTATATTTTGTGAAATATAACCTTCCGAATATCACCAGGTAAAGCAAGTGATAAGACACAAGATATAGTCTATCTTAAAAGAGATTTTATTTTTTGCAGCACATACATAGAACTCTGACTATTTATCTTGATGATCCATGAAAAAGATCAATCCTATCATAAAAGATTTTACCTGAAAGTGACCTCTAACCCAAGACCCTGAAAACTCTTCTTAAGCTAATGTCTCCTATTAGCATAGAAGTTGCCAATTTCCATTTTATAGTCTCATTGGCAGCACTGTCAAAACAGCAGCTGGCTTCTGCAATTCAAAACAGAACATCAGTGAGTGTTGTAATTCACAGCTGGGCAGAAGAAATGACCACAAAGGATGCTGGTGGCCAACACACCAGTTGGGATAAAGGGACAGACACAGCTTCTGAGAGCCCCCGAGCCTGTCTGTAATGCAATTCATTAGTAAAGGAGGAGGGGAAAAGGAGTAGGAAGAAAAGTAACGCAAGAAAGAGATACTGAGACAGGAAGTAGCTAGAGGAAGGGACAATAATGTAACAGAGAAAAACTGCTGCAGGAAAACAGGATGAAGCATCATTAAGAGTAGTCCACACCTGCTGGGTCTGAAGAGAGGTGAAAATGTTTGCATTAGGCACCAATTAGAGTGAATTATATAACACTTTTTATCTAGCCAGAAAAATTTCTTCCTGACCCCAGCTGATGATCAGATGGTACCTTGGACTATGAAGATGAATAGCTCTTGTCATTTTGATCTCTGCATTAGAAATTATCGTCATTCTTATGAAAGAGATAAATTCATTTTAAAGAAGTTATATTAAAGAAATATACCTCAATACTAACTTGTAGCCAAATGTGGATGAACTAGTTTGGGGTAAAAAGGCAGAACATAAAACAAACAAATAAGAATCTCTTCCTTCCAAGTCCCTGCCAGCATGAAAGATTCAAGTATATTTCATTCTTGTTTAACTGCATGGAATGATTTGCCTATGGGTCAAAGACACTACTGAATTTGACAAACTACTGGATCTGGAATTTTTAGCTAAAAATGAACATGGATTCTGATGATGTATTACAAACACATTTGGACCTGAATTAGAATATTTATAGGTTCTATGAAGACCATCAAGATGTAGAGTCAGATATGAGTTAAGTTGGAATAAGTTTACTGTCAAATACTAATCAAAGAGCCAAATAAACTACCTAAAATAATCTGAGGTTTTTAAAGCCAAACAAGTATGTCAAGGGGCTTCCCTTGCGGCTCACTGGTAAAGAATCTGCCTGCAATATAGGAGCCCTGGGTTCAATCTATGGGTTGGGAAGATCCCCTGGAGAAGGGAAAGGCTACCCACTCCAGTATTCTGGCCTGGAGAATTCCATGGACTGTATAGTCTATGGGGTTGCAAAGGGCTGGACACAACTGAGTGACTTTCACTTTCAAGTATGTCAAGAATGAAAATGCCTCTGAGTGGAAGAACTTTTATTCAGCTCTCTGTACTTCAGTCAATGTGCCCAGAGTATGGCTTCTGACACCATGGAGAGCTCTGATCTATGGTTCCAGCACAGAAAGTGATATTCCAGATGAGACTAACTGGTCAGCAACCTACCCATCACGCTACAGATGACAGGAATAATGTGTTTCTGCAAGATGGTATTATACCACTGGTGAGTGGTTCACATGAGAGTTTTACTTGGTACACAGGCTAATATTGGTTTATCTATATGAATATCTTATACATCAAATCCATTCTATACAATTCTTTTAAGATAAGTTTATATAAGTAAAAGTGAGCTGACAAACATTAAACTTATAATGTGTGGGATACACAAAACATAATGTGAAAGTCGTGTCCAACTCTTTGCAACCACATGGACTATAGAGTCCACGGAATTCTCCAGGCCAGAATACTGGAGTGGGTAGCTGTTCCCTTCTCCAGGGAATCTTTCCAAACCAGGGATCAAACCCAGGTCTCCCATATTGCAGGTGGATTCTTTACAAGCTGAGCCACCAGGGAAGCCCAAGAATACTGGTGTGGATAGCCTATGTCTTCTCCAGGGGTTCTTTCTGACCCAGGAATTGAACTGGGGTCTTCTTTACCAGCTGAGCTACCAGGATTGTGATGCTGGGCCTTAAATGATCAAAGTTGGCAAAACAGTAGCTTAGATGAAGGTATAGGGGGCTGTTGGCCAAATTTCCAGATGGTGCAAAGCAAAGAGGGATGTAGCCAATGTCTGATGAGAGAATCTTGTTGGGGAAGGGGGAATGCTGAGCCAAAACTGAAAAGAACAATAACAGAAGCATAATTTTTCATATTTTAAGTGTAAAACATCAGAACAAGCATAGGAGGCATGGAGCCTCATTTCACTACAATTTATGTGAAAACACTTGCTATAAACCTGTATGCACATCAAGGAACAACAGTTAGAACCAGACAGGGAACAAGGGACTGGTTCAAAATTGGGAAAAGAGTATGTCAAGGCTGTACACTGTCACCCTGCTTATTTAACTTATATGCAGAGTACCATCACACAAAATGCTGGGCTGGGTAAATCACGAGCTGGAATTGAAATTTTCAGGAGAAAAATCAACAACCTCAGATATGCAGATGATACCACTCTAATGGCAGAAAGTGAAGAGGAACTAAACAGCCTCTTGATGAGGGTGAAAGAGCAGAGAGGAAAAGCTAGCTTGAAACTCAACATTCAAAAAACTAAAATCATGACATCCAGTCCCATCACTTCATGGCAAACAGAAGGGAAAAAAGCGGAAACAGTAATTTTATTTTCTTGGGCTGCAAAATCACTATGGATGGTGACTGCAGCCATGAAATTAGAAGAGGCTTGCTCCTTGGAAGAAAAGCTATGACAAACCTAGATAGCATATTAAAAAAAGCAGAGATATGACTTTGCCAATAAAGGTCCATGCAGTCAAAGCTATGGTTTCTCCTGTAGTCATCTACAGATGTGATAGTTGGACCATAAAGAAGGCTGAGCACTGAAGAATCAATGCTTTCAGATTGTGGTTGCTGGAGAAAACTCTTGAGAGTCCCTTGGACTGCAAGGAGATCAAATCAGTCAATCCTAAAGGAAATCATATGTGCGTGGATTTATCTCTGGGCTTTCTATTTTATTCCATTGATCTATATTTCTGTCTTTGTGCCAGTACCATACTGTCTTGATAACTGTGGCTTTGTAGTAGAGCCTGAAGTCAGGTAGGTTGATTCCTCCAGTTCCATTCTTCTTTCTCAAGATCGCTTTGGCTATTCGAGGTTTTTTGTTTTTCCATACAAATTGTGAAATTATTTGTTCTAGCTCTGTGAAGAATACTGTTGGTAGCTTGATAGGGATTGCGTTGAATCTATAAATTGCTTTGGGTAGTATACTCGTTTTCACTATATTGATTCTTCCAATCCATGAACATGGTATATTTCTCCATCTATTAGTGTCCTCTTTGATTTCTTTCACCAGTGTTTTATAGTTTTCTATATATAGGTCTTTAGTTTCTTTAGGTAGATATATTCCTAAGTATTTTATTCTTTCCGTTGCAATGGTGAATGGAATTGTTTCCTTAATTTCTCTCTCTGTTTTCTCATTATTAGTGTATAGGAATGCAAGGGATTTCTGTGTGTTGATTTTATATCCTGCAACTTTACTATAGTCATTGATTATTTCTAGTAATTTTCTGGTGGAATCTTTAGGGTTTTCTATGTAGAGGACCATGTCATCTGCAAATAGTGAGAGTTTTACTTCTTCTTTTCCTATTTGGATTCCTTTTATTTCTTTTTCTGCTCTGATTGCTGTGGCTAAAACTTCCAAAACTATGTTGAATAGTAATGGTGAAAGTGGGCACCCTTGTCTTGTTCCTGACTTTAGAGGAAATGCTTTCAATTTTTCAATTTCAGGATAATGTTTGCTGTGGGTTTGTCATATATAGCTTTTATTATGTTGAGGGAGGCAAGAATATACAATGGATTAAAGACAATCTCTTTAACAAGTGCTGCTGGGAAATCTGGTCAACCACGTGTAAAAGAATGAAACTAGACCACTTTCTAACACCATACACAAAAATAAACTCAAAATGGATTAAAGATCTAAACGTTAAGACCAGAAACTATAAAACTCCTAGAGGAGAACATAGGCAAAACACTCTCTGACATACATCACAGCAGGATCCTCTATGACCCACCTCCCAGAATATTGGAAATAAAAGCAAAAATAAACAAATGGGACCTAATTAACCTTAAAAGCTTCTGCACACCAAAGGAAACTATTAGCAAGGTGAAAAGACAGCCTTCAGAATGGGAGAAAATAATAGCAAATGAAGCAACTGACAAACAACTAATCTCAAAAATATACAAGCAACTCCTACAGCTCAACTCCAGAAAAATAAACGACCCAATCAAAAAATGGGCCAAAGAACTAAATAGACATTTCTCCAAAGAAGACATACAGATGGCTAACAAACACATGAAAAGATGCTCAACATCACTCATTATCAGAGAAATGCAAATCAAAACCACTATGAGGTACCATTTTACACCAGTCAGAATGGCTGCGATCCAAAAGTCTACAAATAATAAGTGCTGGAGAGGGTGTGGAGAAAAGGGAACCCTCTTACACTGTTGGTGGGAATGCAAACTAGTGCAGCCACTATGGAGAACAGTGTGGAGATTCCTTAAAAAACTGGAAATAGAACTGCCTTATGATCCAGCAATCCCACTGCTGGGCATACACACTGAGGAAAGCAGAAGGGAAAGAGACACGTGTACCCCAATGTTCATCGCAGCACTGTTTATAATAGCCAGGACATGGAAGCAACCTAGATGTCCATCAGCAGATGAATGGATAAGAAAGCTGTGGTACATATACACAATGGAGTATTACTCAGCCATTAAAAAGAATACATTTGAATCAGTTCTAATGAGGTGGATGAAACTGGAGCCTATTATACAGAGTGAAGTAAGCCAGAAGGAAAAACATAAATACAGTATACTAATGCATATATATGGAATTTAGAAAGATGGTAACAATAACCTGGTGTACGAGACAGCAAAAGAGACACTGATTTATAAAACAGTCTTATGGACTCTGTGCGAGAGGGAGAGGGTGGGAAGATTTGGGAGAGTGACATTGAAACATGTAGAATATCATGTAAGAAACGAGTTGCCAGTCCAGGTTTGATGCGCGATACTGGATGCTTGGGGCTGGTGCACTGGGACGACCCAGAGGGATGGTGTGGGGAGGGAGGAGGGAGGAGGGTTCAGGATGGGGAACACATGTATGCCTGTGGCGGATTCATTTTGATATTTGGCAAAACTAATACAATTATGTAAAGTTTAAAAATAAAATAAAATTTAAATAAATAAATAAAGGAAATCAACCCTGAATATTCATTGGAAGGACTGTTGCTGAAGCTGAACTCCAATACTTTTTGTCACCTGATGCAAAAAGCCAACTCATTGGAAAAGACTGATGCTGGCAAAGACGGAAGGCAAAAGAAGGGGGCGCAGAGGATGGGATGGTTAGACAGCATCACCAACTCAATGGACATAAATTTGAGCAAACTTTAAGAGATACTGGAGAACTGAGGAGCCTGGTATGCTGTAGTGTAGTAAAATACTACCCCTGGTAGTCCATGGGGTCACAAAGAGTCAGACACAACTTAGCAACTGAAAAACAACTTATGCTTATGTTCTCCTTCACAGTATATAGTTGCATTCACAAATCTTCTCCCTTTCAGCTTTAAATGAACACAGTTCAATATGGGTAAAGAAATCCCTAAAAGTCTAATTGAATTTGGCATGTAAATAGAAGAATATAATAGAAGAGGAGGGCAGTGTGAATCACATTCCAGAAAGGGAAAGAGAAAAAAAAAACCAAGTGCTATCATTTTAATCATGTTTTCTGATATTGTAGTTAAGATGAAATGAAATGTTTTCAGTCTTCTACCGTTTTACAACATAGAGTTTTGCTCTTCCTATACTTCTGTTCCCCTTTGTCAATTATCTGGGAATTTATAACTACTTTATTTTTAATGTCATTAAGTGGACAATACATGTTTAATTTACTTTCAATTTTAAAACTAAAGTTACAACATATTTACTCTTACCCTTTAAATGGCTGCTCTTCTACCTTTTTATGTCACAGGATGTAGATTCATGACCTTTGCTTCTTCTTTCTTTCTTCTTCACTTATCTCCCTATCAGAAAGAGTCTATACATGTGTGTGTGTGTGTACTGTGTGTACTTGACTGGTAGAGAATCTGAACCTTTTTGTAGCTGAATATGTTTTTCTATTGCTTGTCAACATTAAAAAAAAAAGAGAGAGAGAGAAACAATGAAGCTGGGCAAAATATCCTCAAACCACAAAAATGTTCCTTCAAAAGTTTATAGACTTTCAACCACTATCTTCTGACAGTTGGTGTTACAGACAAAGAAATGGAGACTACTACCCTGAAATTTCTCCTGGCAATCTTGATTCGAGCTTGTGCTTCTTCCAGCCCAGCATTTCTCATGATGTACTCTACATATAAGTTAACTAAGCAAGGTGACAATATACAGCCTTGACGTACTCCTTTTCCTATTCGGAACCAGTCCGTTGTTCCATGTCCAGTTCTAACTGTTGCTTCCTGACCTGCATATAGGTTTCTCAAGAGGCAAGTCAGGTGGTCTGGTATTCCCATCTCTTGAAGAATTTTCCACAGTTTATTGTGATCCACACAGTCAAAGTCTTTGGCAGTCAATAAAGCAGAAATAGATGTTTTTCGGTAACTCTCTTGCTTTTTTGATGATCCAGAGGATGTTGGAAATTTGATCTCTGGATCCTCTGCCTTTTCTAAAACCAGCTTGAACATCTGGAAGTTCACGGACACCACTCTTATGGCAGAAAGTGAAGAGTCACTAAAAAGCCTCTTGATGAAAGTGAAAGTGGAGAGTGAAAAAGTTGGCTTAAAGCTCAATATTCAGAAAACGAAGATCATGGCATCTGGTCCCATCACATCATGGCAAATAGATGGGGAAACAGTGGAAACAGTGTCAGACTTTATTTTTCTGGGCTCCAAAATCACTGCAGATGGTGACTGCAGCCATGAAATTAAGATGCTCACTCCTTGGAAGGAAAGTTATGACCAACCTAGATAGCACATTGAAAAGCAGAGACATTACTTTGCCAACAAAGGTCCATCTAGTCAAGGCTATGGTTTTTCCAGTGGTCATGTATGGATGTGAGAGTTGGACTGTGAAGAAAGCTGAGTGCCAAAGAATTGATGCTTTTGAACTGTGGTGTTGGAGAAGACTCTTGAGAGTCCCTTGGACTGCAAGGAGATCCCACCAGTTCATTCTAAAGGAGATCAGTCCTGGGTGTTCTTTGGAAGGAATGATGCTAAAGCCAAAACTCCAGTACTTTGGCCACCTCATGCAAAGAGTTGACTCATTGGAAAAGACTCTGATGCTGGGAGGGATTGGGGGCAGGGGGAGAAACGGACGACAGAGGATGAGATGGCTGCATGGCATCACTGACTCGATGGACGTGAGTTCGAGTGAACTCCAGGAGATGGTGATGGTGACGGACAGGGAGGCCTGGCATGCTGAGATTCATGGGTTTGCAAAGAGTTGGACACGACTGAGCAACTGAACTGAACTGAACTGAAGCCTGAAATTGGTTTTTCTTTAAAACACTGTATTTTTAGTTTTTCTTTTTTTCCTTTTACTGAATGCTTATGTGTTACAGTGTGTATTTATTGCAGTACAAATTTCTGTTACACTATATCTATGTATTTTCTTTTACTGATCACATAATACTGTAAAATCCTTCAGTCTATGTTTTGATGTTTATTTAGGTGGAATAAAAAAAACATGACTTATTTTCCCTGATATATTTTTGGTTATTAATTAGTCTTGTATTATTCTCTGTCCATCACATTTATCATGTTTTTATTACTCTGATTTTTATTTACTTTGTTGTTCTCTATTTTGAGATATCGTCTCAAATTTGTTATCTGCATTACAAATTAATTATTGTAGCATTGATCCTACTTTTTATGAACTCATCATGCTCTTGCATTCTTAAGTTTCCTTGCAAATCTTCCTCATCTCATCTTTCATCTTTCCTTATTTCTTCTCCAATACATCATTTACCTTTGTCTCTCCTAAAAGTTTTTATAAAGTATAATCCTATTTTGTAAAATATAATCTTTTCTCACTCTAAGAAGAATTTCAAACAGTGCCCTGGAATTCCTAGAATTGAGAATGTACTGTTTTCAAAAATCTTCCTCTGGTCTCCCCTTAGTCTGTAGTATCCCTTCACTGGCCAGATGAAGAATCCCCCACCCTCCACTATTTCTCGTCTTCTCATCCTTGAATGAGGCAAGATTAATTCATAATTTCACAGTCATATTTGTTAACAGACAGAGGCTTCATCTTGTTGTCTTTCACTAAAGTTCATCCCCCCCGCCTTTTTTTTTTAAAATCAAGTAAATACCATCTTTACGGCTAAGGTTAAAAACAATACAAAAGGTAATAGCCACTGATTGGCAAGAGTAAGCAGGTTTCCTGATGGTCTGAGACTGTAATATCACAGCAGCTCGTGTCCCTCTGGGCAGCTCCGCTGGTGTGAGACACGGCAGAAGGATCTGTGCAGAGAGGGATCTAGCCATGAGCTACCCAGGCTACCCCCCGCCCACAGGTGGCTACCCACCAGGTGCATAATTTTTTTTCAAAAAAAAAAAACAATACAAAATAACAACTTAAGGATCAACTTTGATACTTCCTTCTCTCAGACTTGGTATATTCTGGTGCACTAGTGAGTCTTATGGGTTTAATCAAATAAATAACACATTCACTTCACTTCTGTGCTGTCATACTGCTAGTCCCAGTCTCCGTGATCTCTGGCTTAGGCAGTTTAGTCTCCTAACTGATTTTCCTAAGTCTACTTTTCTCTTGCCCAGAGCAATCTTTTTCAATGTAGATAAACTTCTGCTTCCCAGGTGAAGTCTCTTCACTGGCTTCCCATCTCTTTCACTCAGGACGAACAATCAAGTAACTTCAGATTACCTACAAGATTCTGCTTATCCTGGAAACTGCTCAACTCACCAGAAACAGCTGGCACCCTCTCTAGCTGAGATTTCCCTTCAGGTTCTTAAATAGAGTCTTCTCCCTTCTGTCATAAGATCTTTGCATTTGCTGTTTCTTTTAACAGAAAAGCTCCCAGTTCCCACTCCATACAAAATATCTAGCTAATACTTACACAAATTTTAGTGTTTCAGCTCAAATTACATCTTTGGGGGAAATCTTCCTTGACATTTTAGAGAGCATTAGTGCCCCTGTTACATATTCCAAGATTACACTTTCATTTTCCTTTATAGTATACATCACAATGTATAAACTATATTCCTGCCATTTTTGGCCTACCAATTTCTTCCATTTAACAACTCTACAGCATAATAACTATCTGTTTTGATTAACATTTGTTGAATTAATAATTGAATCTCTGTGTCCTCTTCTCAGATCTACATTTGGAAAACAGGCTGAAGTGCATAACTCCTAATTCAATCCATTTCAAGCAGGATTTCAAGCTCATTCTGTCATGATGTACCGAAGAGGCATCTTGTGTGTGAGAAAAAACACAATTCCCAGCATGCAGGAGAAGCAGGGCTCTGAGCCTTGCCCACAATAGCTGATATTAAGGATCCACCCCATTTCCTCCAGGAAAGCTGGTTCTACCAGCTTACTGCCCCAAGCCCTCCCCAATCAATTTAGGATCCAGTTAGGTGCTGTTTATTTTGGACTTTTATCTCAAAAGTCACCTCTCTGATAGTGATAAAGTAGCCTCTTCAACTTACTATATCTTCTCTTCCTGTTTTCTTTTCTTCATAATGAACACAGTTTATTGATTTTGTATTATGTGTCTGACACTCCACAAACTTCCTGAACACAGAGACCTCACCTGTGTTGCTTCCACCATGTCCAGTCACACAGGACAGATGGATAGGACTGGACTAAAATGAGAGGCAGGCTATAGAGCTATCTCCTTCGTATTATCAAAGACGGGCTTAATTCAGAGCTGCTGAGCAACCTTCTTTGCTCCGGGGACATCACTGACGAGATGTCCTTTTCCAATGTAGACATACCCCCTCCACAGGTCACAGACCCAGTTTGAGACGTGTCCATGAGATTATGTGAACAGAGAGAAGAGTTCTCTTCTCACGTGAAGTGAACAGAGAGAGAGTTGCTCTGATCTGGTCCCAGAGGAGCTGGAAGAGCAGAAGGGGAGGGGACAGCAGATCAGGAAAAGTCTAGTCTCATCCCATCTTTTCAGCCTTGGAGCCTTGAGTTCATGTCTCATGTCACTAAGGATGAGTGGGACCTGTACAGAGAGAGGCCCTGCCTTTTGGATTTGAACTGTTCCAGGGCCAGCTGCTTCCACAGAAAGCCTAAGCCAGAAATATGGTCTCAGAGCAGGAATGACCTGGCCAAGATGGAACATAAGCTCAGCCAACAGGATGGGGGCCTGATAAAATACCCTTCCTCCTCGTGTGAATTAAGAACTCAGTTAAGGATGATGTTTTTCCTGCTTCATTGACCCCAAGTGATGGGTTTGGTTTCAGAACAAAATCATGAGAAGTTTCACGTTGATACCATTGCAGGAAGCAGAGCTTTCCTCCATTGTCTTTAGATAGAAGTTGGCACATTTCCTTCTTCTCTCCTCATCCCCTTTCTTACCTCCTATTACTTTTGACACTTTTTGGTAGAAAGATTGTTCTGTCCAAAGAGATGTGAAATATTCTAGATGTATTGCACTGAGGGCATGTGTAGCACAAATCAACTTGCCTTGAGCTTCTCTGATATATAGCCAGTATTTTAATGTTCCCATTTATACCGATCTGTAATACATCTTCATAGTGTTGGCTTAATCACAAATGACAAGGGTGGAAAATGTAATAAAGACAGGGGCACATTAATCCACTTTGTATGAAAATGTGGAAAGGTAATCTAATTTTGAACTGCTTGCTCTTAAAAAAATATAAAAGTTTGTAAGATTTCTGCATCTTAGTTGGGGAGATGGCAGTCAATCCTAAAGAGCAATATTTCAGGATAATGAGGCCTTGGTACCTTGAGTGTGTGCACAGCGGTTGTGGGCCCAGGCTGAGAAATGAAGCCACAGGCTCTGGGAAGCATGCTGCCTGATCTACTAGAAGCCTCTTTGTCAGGAGATATGATGCAGTCAGCATCCAGGCAAGTTCATTCTGTGTGGGTCTCAGAGATTCTAGAGCCAGGCATGCTTTTGTGCCTTTCTCAGCTCAACTCCTAAGGCTAGTTCAAATGAAAGATAATTCTGACTCTGCTCCCTAAAGACAAGCCTGGGCTCATTTTGTGAAAAGTCCATAGAAAGGAGGTAGATGTGGCTGGAGCACATGTTTCCTGCAGGGGAGTCAGGATGAGAGAGGGTGGTTATGGTGACGTCAGGTTTATCTTAAACCACTGCTGATGTCATTGTGACCGCTAGGTATGCTTGTACTTGGGGGTGGTATTCACTGCGTGCTGGACAGGGATGTATGTTTAGTGCTCACTCTGGTCAGGAGCACAGCAAGGGAAACGTGAAATCTGGACTTAAAAGATGTAGAGATGCAATTTCATCTTTGATTTTCTCTATGACATTGGCCATATGGTTTTACCCATCTGAACCTCAGTTTCCTTATCAATAAAACATAGGTTGTAGTAAGTTGCTCATAGAATTGTTAAAAATACAGAACCCAGCAATTTCACTGCTATATATCCATTCAAGAGAAATGAAAACAAAACCTGTAAAATGTCTGTACATTAATATGCATGGAAGCATTACTCATAATAGTAAAACATGGAAAAAAACCAACATATCCATCAACTGCTGGATGAATAAACAAAATGTGGTACATCCATACAATGGAGCATTATTCCTCCATAAAAAGGAATAAATCACTAATTAAGTGCTGCAATATGCATGGACCTTAAACACATGATTCTACGTAGAACAGACTCATCACAAAAGATAATATATTATACAATTATTTTCATATGAAATGCCAAAAAAAGGGTAATATAAAGAGACAAAAAGCCCTTATTCCTTAGGGCTGGTGAGGTGAGGAATAGAGAAGTAACAGCTAAAGAGTACAGAACTTCTTTCTGAAGAGACGAAAAATTGAGTATAAAGTTGACCATGGTGATAGTTGCATTTACCTGTTAATATGCCTAAAACCATTGAATTATACATGCTAAATAGGTAAAATATATGTTATATGAATTAAGACTTCCCTGGTGGCTCAGATGGTAAAGTGTCTGCCTACAATGCAGGAGACCTGGGTTTGATCTCTGGGTGGGGAAGATTCTCTGGAGAAGGAAATGGCAACCCACTCCAGTACTCTTGCCTGGAAAATCCCATGGGAGGAGCCTGGTAGGCTACAGTCCATGGTGTCACAAAGAGTCTGATACAAATGAGCAACTTTACTTCACTTTCATGTTATATGGTTTTAGAAAAGGCAGGGGAACCAGAGATCAAATTGCCAACATCTGCTGGATCATGGAAAAAGCAAGAGAGTTCCAGAAAAACATCTATTTCTGCTTTATTGACTATGCCAAAGCCTTTGACTGTGTGGATCACAAGAAACTGTGGAAAATTCTGAAAGAGATGGGAATACCAGACCACCTGATCTGCCTCTTGAGAAACCTGTATGCAGGTCAGGAAGCAACAGTTAGAACTGGACATGGAACAACAGACTGGTTCCAAATAGGAAAAGGAGTACGTCAAGGCTGTATATTGTCACCCTGCTTATTTAACTTATATGCAGACTATATCATGAGAAACACTGGACTGGAAGAAACACAAGCTGGTATCAAGATTGCTGGGAGAAATATCAATAACCTCAGATATACAGATGACACCACCCTTATGGCAGAAAGTGAAGAGGAACTAAAAAGCCTCTTGATGAAAGTGAAAGTGGAGAGTGAAAAAGTTGGCTTAAAGCTCAACATTCAGAAAACAAAGATCATGGCATCCGGTCCCATCACTTCGTGGGAAATAGATGGGGAAACAGTGGAAACAGTGTCAGACTTTATTTTTCTGGGCTCCAAAATCGCTGCAGATGGTGACTGCAGCCATGAAATTAAAAGACGCTTACTCCTTGGAAGGAAAATTATGACCAATCTAGACAGCATATTGAAAAGCAGAGACATTACTTTGCCAACAAAGGTCCATCTAGTCAAGGCTATGGTTTTTCCAGTAGTCATGTATGGATGTGAGAGTTGGTCTGTGAAGAAGGCTGAGCACCGAAGAATTGATGCTTTTGAACTGTGGTGTTGGAGAAGACTCTTGAGAGTCCCTTGGGCTGCAAGGAAATCCAACCAGTCCATTCTGAAGGAGATCAGCCCTGGGATTCATTTGGAAGGAATGATGCTAAAGCTGAAACTCCAGTACTTTGGCCACCTCATGCGAAGAGTTGACTCATTGGAAAAGACTCTGATGCTGGGAGGGATTGGGGGCAGGAGGAGAAGCGGACAACAGAGGATGAGATGGCTGGATGGCATCACTGACTCGATGGACTCTGAGTCTGAGTGAACTCCGGGAGTTGGTGATGGACAGGGAGGCCTGGCGTGCTGTGATTCATGGGGTCGCAAAGAGTCAGACACGACTGAGCGACTGAACTGAACTGAATAGTTATTTTTAAAAAAGAAATATACAGGTAATATAAGAAAAGGCTCCTATTCTAAAGTAGGCATATGAGAAGAACTAAATAAATAACTAGTATTATTACTCACCATCATCTCTACTCCAATATATATACAACTTACATAGTGGTAAATGTATAGAAAGTCTGGAATGTAATAGGCTTGCTTGTATTTCACATTTTTAGAACTGACAGGGGTCCACTCTGAAAACAAATACAAACGTGGTATTAACTCACATAGCCTTGCAATCACAGTCAGCTCATCCTTCCCTCCATGACCTCACCCTGGGGCAGTGCTCCTCCTCCGCAGCTCCCAGCTCTCTTCTAGGGCAATGGGCTCACGTGTCTGCCCCAGGCCTCCGCCTGCGGTGCCTCAGCCCTCTGAGAAAGGGCCTGACTGAGTGAATCAAGTCAGCCCTGACCAGGAACCCGAACAATTGGTAAAGAGCCTTTTTCACAGAACACAGCATCTTAGCACCCCTGAGAAATCACCACACGTGGACAGACATATGGCCCAAGAGCAGAGAAGGGACCAGAGCAGGGGACATGACATCAGTTGTCATCTGCAGGTGCATCTCCAACTTCCAGCCGGCCTGTAGTGCCCTGCAGTAGTGGATTGGTACTGTGTCAATTCAGTTAAATGAAAACCATCCTTCTCTGCAGAATCCTGGATTCCTGTGAGCCACAAAAGACATCTTCCACAAGATTAACAGGGCCAATGTGAAGGAGCAGCCATATTCTTTAAAGTGATGGCAGGAATTACCTGGTCCAGTGGTTAGCACTCCATGCCTCCAAAGCTAGGAGCCCAGGTTCAGTCCCTGGTCAGGGAACTAATATCTCACAAGCAGAGCAGCATGGCCAAAAATCAAAACACACATACACACACACAAACCAGAAAAACATACAGCCAAAAAAAAAAAACCCACAACAAAACAAATAAAAACAAAGACTAATTTAAAAAGTAAAAATAAACACAAAATAAAATGATGGCTTCTCTGAATTAGTTCTGGGTTGTCTGGAATTGATCCTCTGCCTTGATGAGAAAGTTAAAGTGTTCCCGACCCTATCTACAATGATAAAGGAGTCTCTACTAGTTCATGCCATGCATTAATACAACCAACCCACTCCAGTATTCTTGCCTAGAGAATCCTGTGGACGGCGGAGCCTAGTGGGCTGCTGTCCATAGGGTCGCACAGAGTCGGACATGACTGAGGCGACTTAGCAAGTGTGCGTGCGTGTTTTATTAATCACCTGTATACACTTTTAATTAAAGGGCCTATAGAATGTGATGAGGTAGAATGTGATCAAGTATTTACAGTCATAAGAAACTGTAGGACAAATAAATTGCACGATATGGTTGATTGGCTATGTCTAAGTGCACCAAATTTCTAGTTCAAGGTCTATGTGTAACAGACATGCCTTAAGGTAACCCCCAGTGACTTGGACCCTTGTATGATCTTCATTCTTGAAGTCCTTGTTGAACCTGTGACTTAATAGAACATGAAAAATGTACAAATCCCATCATAATGCAGTTACATTATGTTATAGAAGACTACATCACAGCAGACTAGAAAGAGATCCTTCTGCTGGCTTTAAAGAAACAAGCCAAGGCTTCCCTGGTGGCTCGGCGGTAAAGAATCCACCTGCCAATGTAGGAGACATGGATTCAAATCCCTGATCCGGGAATATGCCTTGGGGCAACTAAGCCAGTGTGCCACAACCATTGAGCCTGTGCTCTAGAGCCCAGGAGCCACAACTACCGAAGCCTACACGCTCCAGAGCCTGTGCTCTGCAACGAGAGAAGCCACCGCAATGAGAAGCCCATGCACCGCGACTAGCGAGTAGCCCTCATTCTCTGCAACTAGAGAAAAAGCCCGTGCAGCAATGGAAACCCACCACAGCCAAATAAAGTAAATAAATCACTTTTAAAAAAGAAAGAAAAACAAGCCTTCATGATTTCTGCAGTTGCAAAGAAATGGATTCTGCCAAGAAATCTGTATGCTTGGAGGAGGTCTTGCACCTCAGTGAAGACACCGGTTCCAATGGAAGTTCTGACTGTCATTTTGCGCAGCCCTAAATTAGGGACTCAGCTAAGCTGTACCTGGAATCCTGACACACAGAATCTGCAAGATATAAAATGGAAGTTGCTTCAAGCAGCTAAGTTTGTGGTCATTTGTTATGCAGCAAGAGAAAATTAATACAGCGAGAGACCTGGAAGTCTCTTTGGCTGCCTTAAGAAAAACATTGATATCCTAGAGCCAAGAGCTCAAGATTTTTGAAAACCAAACTCAAAGTTTAATCTTATAGATGGTTGAATTAAAATTAAATTCTCAATTTTGTAAGCTCTCATATTAAACTTAAGGAGCTGAATGGACATAAGAGGGGCTCTGAAAATTACATTGAGGACATATGAGGTGATTTCAGTAAGCTGGTGACCATTAATCCCTACAGTTTGCCAAGTAGCCTGAGGAGGTTAGTTTTCCCTTGCTTAATGCTCTTCTAATGGCCCCTCCTGGAATTGAGTTACCTGCTGATTGTCCTGAGGACATATCCTCAGCACCTTTTCCTACTCCTTTAGTAATAATCAGATTCGGGTTCTAGCAGCTGAGTCACACTATATGAGGTGCAAACTATATGACCAGTGAAGAGATATAATACATACCCAAATAAGTACATAAATTCTACAATTTAAATCAACCAAATCCATGTGTGTGAGAATAGGACCAAAGACTATTGGATAAGAGTGGAAAGAATCTAATATTGGATTGAATCACATTTATTCACATAGGCTTACTAAAGAGATTCTGGACTCAGTATTTTAACTCAAGTGTTTGGAATGATTTTACCAGCTTGCTTGGTTGGTTGACTGAAATTTGGACTCAAAAGTGACCTATGTTAAATGAAGGATCTCTAGGTCTGAGGAACAGAAGTCTGAGTTGAGTCGCCACAGAAAACAGTCATGCCCTGTCAATCAACCCCCAGTATTCACAGACACAGAAGGACTGAAAGGGGAGACTGAGACCCCTTGAGAAATGACGCTGCCATATTGTCAACATTTATACTGTAAATCCTTCCCTGGCCTTTGCAGAGGAGTCTGTGGCTTAACTATTTACCAGGTGATAATGCAATGGCCAAGATAAAGTAATCACACTTTCCAGGGATCACTGACACTGCTATGAATCGACTTTAATTCACAGAGATCCATAATCCCACTTTAGTGAGAAAAGAGGCTTTTATGAAGGTGGGATGATTAATGGAACTTTGTTGGGTTCAGACTCACATTGGACCCAAAGAGTCACTAATCATACTCTGTGTTTACTTTCCCAGATTCTGGTAGAATTCTCCACATACAGCCTGACCTGTAGGATGTGGACTACTTTTTTGTTTGTTTGGAAACCACGTGACATGCAGGATCTTAGTTCCCCAATCAGGAATGGAACCCATGCCCTTTGCAGTGGGAGTGTGGAGTTTCTACTGCTGGACCACCAGGAAGTCCCAGATATGGGCTATTATTATAGTAAAAGTAAAGTGGAAAATATTCTGTTTCCCCCTATCAAAATAGTAAACCAGAGAGACTGCAGAGATTAGTGGTACCATAAAGGACTGAAAGACACATGGGTCCTTCCACACCCCTACTCAATTTGCCCAAGCAAAAGATTAACTGATCTTGGAGATGACAATCATTAGTAAAAACTTAATCACATGATGACTTCACCTGAATATACGGATTCATTGTTGGAACAAGTCAACATATACCGTGGGAACCAGTATGGATCAATTGATCTGATAAATGTTTTTTTTCTCTACATTCGTCAGTAAAGATGAAAAAGTTGACTTTGGCTGGCAAGGCCAGCAATATATCCTCACTGTTCCACCCAGGACTAACTTTCCCGTCCTTTGTCATAATTTAGACCATAGCATCTTTAAGAGCCTTTACTCTGTATGGTGCAGCCTGCAGGTACCATAGACTATAAGGAACAGGTAATACGGTGGGAATAAGTGGTAGTTATTTCTGATCTCAGACCAGGCAACTTTTAGCTTCCGATGTTAAAGTTAAATATGTTCTCACTTCACAATAAATCAGTAACTTCAAAGCTTTGGGGGCAAAGTTACACATTTAATGAGACATTTCCCTTACACAGAAAAATAAAGGTACTGATGATCCTTCCCTCAAGAGTAACTCAGAGAATTAAATAAGATAGTCAAGGTAAATATAGTGTCTTAGACACAGTAATTGCTAAGTAAACATTAATCATATTGGAGAAAAATGACACAAAAGATGGTCATAATACATTAAATGAAAACCACTACAAAATATGACAGATATACCCCATATACATGTGTGTGTATAAAGGTTTCTGTGATGGGTTTAGAGGTAATTTACATTACATTCCTTTTGTGTGTATTTTCTACCATTAAAAAAATCCAGGTTTTTAGTTCTACTGAGTGCACTTGGTGGGCAAAATTAGTAACTTCTGCAAATACACTGAAAGGCACATGTGCACCAGAGGATAGGAAATGAATCTCACAGAAATTCAAGGGCCTGCTGCCAACTCAGCAAAACTTGGTGTCTGGCGATCTAGGGTATATCAAGAAGGATAAGTTGCTGCATTTTGCTCCTCTTACCAAAACGGGGCACACTGCGCCATGGGTCTCTTTGGGTTTCAGAGTTAATACATACCTCAGGTAGCATGCGCTTCTATTGTATTTGCCAAGGAACCTAGAAGGCTTCTAGAACAAGATCCCAGAGCAAGAAAGGTTTGGCAACAAGCCAAGAGAGCCAGACTGGCACCTCTGCCACTTAGGTCACGAGACCGGAGAGATCCTCCAGTGTTTGGAGTGTGTGTGGCAGATAAGATGTTGTCAAGGAGCCTTTGTCAGTCCTCTACGTGAAGATCTTACCACACACTCAGGGAAATCACCTGCTTCCCAGGAACTTATAGAGGTCTGGGTGTGGTCTCCTCTGTCTAAATAAAATTTTGCGTAATCTGTTTATTTAAATATAGCCTTCATTAAGGAAAAAAAAACTATTCATAAATGTTAAGTGAAATTTTAAACCCTGGTTCAAGGAAAACAAACACACCTCAGCAGAACCTCAAAAATACTGCTGGAGTTCTACTTATACCTACTCTACAAGGGTTATCGTTCTTATTTAAACACCACATTTTACATTTTCAAAAATACAATTGTTCATCATGTACTCTTTTATATCTGACTTCTTCTGGTTAACATTATCTCTTGAGATTTATCCATACCATTGCATGTAGCAATGGTTCATTCATTCTCATTGCTGTTTATTATTCTATTTTCTGAACTATCTACTAATCCTTATACCTACCTGCTATGTTTTACAGATTAGGGTTGGCATAAACTTAAATGCAAAAACCTCAGACTCTAATGACTAAGTTTATTCGAGGAGATATGAGGAAATGTGGGGGAAGATGATAATTTTAGAAATCCCCTCTGGATCATCCTTGATACAAAACCATAATGATTTATTTACTGACATGGGGGAGGGATCATTACAACAGAGATTTCCACTCTCTACTGAATACATACCATTTAATATACCAGACTGAGAATTAACTTCAGCAAACACTGGCCAGATATAAATACCTGGGAGTTTCTATCAGCCCTGACCAGTGGCTGAGATACTGAAGTTTACTAGCAGGAACTGAAAGGTGGACCACTGATCAAGAAAGTGATGGGTAAGGAAAGGTGGAACTAAAGATGTGATCCCAACTTCTGGAAAGGGGACAGCTAAGAAGCTGTTCATACAAATGGGGACATGTCATCTATTCCTTTATGCAACAGATTTCCACAGCTTTCTATCAGGAACCACTTTGGGTCCTCTCAGTTTCCCTCCTGTGATCTTTATGCCTATCATTTTACTTTTCAGCAATGAAGACAACACAGCTCTTAAAGCCTGTTTCCTCATCTTTAAATAAGGATAATACCTACATGCACAGTTTTGTTGAAAGGATTAATAAATAAATGTATACACAAGGAATGGTGTTACAAATGCCATTAAAGAAAGCCATTTGAATCTTTAGACACCACTTCCAGCAGTCATTGTCCATTTAATATGCAAGTATTATGTTGACAAATATCAATGACAGAAGAAGCTGCTGCTGTTTTATTTGATGATTAATTTGTGCACAGACTTATGCATTGGTATTTCTGTTTCTGGCAAAAACTAGGAGAGACACTGAGACATCATCTTTGCCATTGTCTGTGTCTTGAAGGACCTTCCCAGAGCCCCTCTTACTCTAAGTTACTGAGTATTTGGTCTGGCAGATGCATGGTCCCCTGAGCATGGCAGGGTCACCACAGTCTTAGGTTTCCTATGAAATTTCAAATGCTGAAGACAATAAGGGACCTTACTGTGTGGATCACAATAAACTGTGGAAAACTCTGAAAGAAATGGGAATACCAGACCACCTGACCTGCCTCTTGAGAAACCTATATGCAGGTCAGGAAGCAACAGTTAGAACTGGACATGGAACGACAGACTGGTTCCAAATAGGAAAAGGAGTACGTTAAGGCTGTATATTGTCACCCTGCTTATTTAACTTATATGCAGAGTACATCATGAGAAACGTTGGGCTGGAAGAAGAACAAGCTGGAATCAAGATTGCTGGGAGAAATATCAATAACCTCAGATATGCAGATGACACCACCCTTATGGAAGAAAGTGAAGAGGAACTAAAAAGCCTCTTGATGAAAGTGAAAGAGGAGAGTGAAAAAGTTGGCTTAAAGCTCAACATTCAGAAAACTAAGATCATGGCATCTGGTCCCATCACTTCATGGGAAATATATGGGGAAACAGTGGGAACAGTATCAGACTTTATTTTGGGGGGCTCCAAAATCACTGCAGATGGTGATTGCAGCCATGAAATTAAAAGACGCTTACTCCTTGGAAGGAAAGTTATGACCAACCCAGATAGCATATTCAAAAGCAGAGACATTATTTTGCCAACAAAGGTCCGTCTAGTCAAGGCTATGGTTTTTCCAGTAGTCATGTATGGATGTGAGAGTTGGACTATAAAGAAAGCTGAGAGCTGAAGAATTGATGCTTTTGAACTGTGGTGTTGGAGAAGACTCTTGAGAGTCCCTTGGACTGCAAGGAGATCCAACCAGTCCATTCTAAAGGAGATCAGCCCTGGGATTTCTTTGGAAGGACTGATGCTAAAGCTGAAACTCCAATACTTTGGCCACCTCATGCAAAGAGTTGACTCATTGGAAAAGACTCTGATGCTGGGAGGGATTGGGGGCAGGAGGAAAAGGGGACAACAGAGGATAAGATATTTGGATGGCATCACCGACTCGATAGATGTGAGTTGAGTGAACTCCGGGAGTTGGTGATGGACAGGGAGGCCTGGCGTGCTGCAATTCATGGGGTCCCAAAGAGGCGGACACAACTGAGCGACTGAACTGAACTGAACAGGACAAGTGATCCAACATCCCCCTGGATTAGTGATTATGGCATCCTTGGCAGAAGATGCCTTCACCTTCTGTTTGAACACCATCAGTGACAGGAAGCACCACGCCTTACAAGGCAGCCTGCTCTGTTGGTAGGCTGACCTGAGGGTCACCTATTTCCTTCTTGCACTAAACTTAATCATGTCTCCATGTGAGTTCCATCCCATTGTCCTACTTCTGCCTTCTGGAATCCATCTGCATCCTCTTCCACATGACAGTTCTACAAAAATATAAAAAATGCCATTTCTTTCTGCTGCTGCTGCCGCCGCTGCTGCTAAATCACTTCAGTCGTGTCCGACTCTGTTGGACCCCATAGACGGCAGCCCACCAGGCTCCCCCGTCCCTGGGATTCTCCAGGCAAGAACACTGGAGTGGGTTTCCATTTCCTTCTCCAATGCATGAAAGTGAAAAGTGAAAGTGAAGTCGCTCAGTTGTGTCCAGCTCTTTGCGACCCCATGGACTGCAGCCTACCAGACTCCTCCATCCATGGGACTTTCCAGGCAAGAGTACTGGAGTGGGGTGCCATTGCCTTCTCCAATTCCTTTCTGGAGATACATCAGTTATCTCCAGATAACTGAAAGGGATAACTGAAGGTTCGAAAGGGATCTCCAGGGGAGTTACATAGTGTATTTTGGACTTTGAGAGTAAATTCATGTCTGTGTTGAATTTTATATGTATATAATGTAGGGTGTTCACCTATAAGGTCCACCAAAAGCTTTGATCTATGATTATAGTTTGACAAAGAAATAGTCCAAAACTTATATTCATCAACATGTTGAATTCATACTGCTAGGGGGTCCAGATTTGGTGATAATTTTGGAGAAAAGGAAAAAAAGTGCTTAAGAATATGAGCTATGGAGTCAGATTGAGAGAAAAATTTTGCATTTTGCTACTCTGTAATACCTGTGTCACCCTGAGCAAATTTTCTGATCTCCCTGAGAGCTTCAGTTTCCTTATCTATGAATTGTTTTTTGAGAGGATTAAATGAGAAAATTACCATGAAAATTTTAGTTCATAGTGTTAGTTTAAAAGTGTTAGTCGCTTAGCTCAGTCCTCTTTGCAATTCCATGAACTGTAGCCTGCTAGGCTCCTCTGTCCATGGAATTCTCCAGGCAAGAATACTGGAGTGTATTCCCATTTCCTCCTCCAAGGGATCTTCCCCATCCAGGGATCTAACTCAGGTCTGAATTGCAGGTGGATTCTTTACCCTATGAGCCACTAGGGAAGCCCCAGTTCCTAGTAGATGCTCAATCATTAAAAATAAATTACATGCTAATAGATACTTTGATTATTACATTCTGGAATGTTCATGTCTTCGTTTTAGCACAATAGTCTGAAATTCATTTTCTCATAAAGTCAGTGACTTATCCAAAGCCACATAAGTAGCAAGCAACAGGGTAAGAAATCAAGTCTAAAGCCTCTGAATTTAAACTGCCATGTTTTTGTAACCAGGCCCAAGCTACCTCCATGTCACAGGACTACTAAATGGGCAGACAATGTCTCCAGTAAAAACTGAGATCAATTCTTCCAATAGTCCCCATAGGACTATTTATGATTATCCAAGGATATGGCTATGGACTGTGTGTTATCCAAGGATAATATATGTATTCCAAGGATATTACCTTTGTTTATAATACGTCTGGGCCCCTCTTTAAAAAGGAATTTTTTAAAATCTTCAGTTGTAGCGAACTATATCTTTTATTGCCCAAAAATAAATAAATAAATAAAATTCAACCTCATTCAAAAGTCACTCAGAGCCCACTCTGATGAGTCAAGTGGGGTGATGAAGCTGGGAGTTCATTTTCTGCCACACTGGCCTTGTGCTAGTGAAGCTGAGCCCAGTTTCCTTGTGTGATTTATAACTGGGCTCCAAAAGCAGGCCCCAAAGAGGAGTTTCCATCAGGTTTGGGGTTTTCCTCACTGGATTAAGGAGGTTTTTCTCACTTCCAAGAAAATTCTGTCATGAAAGACAATGTTTATTTAAAGACATAAATTCCCACTTATCTCTTAAAAGTACAAGTCCATCCCATTAATTCACTTAAATACATTAATTTGGTACAAGATGTGCTAAAGACATTATGCTAAATCCTAGGGCTACAAAGATAGCATGATTTCCCAGAAGAGATTTAAAATACAGCCAGTTATTAAGAGAAGAGAGGGATATCCCTGGTGGTTCAGTGGTTACAAATTTGCCTGCCAGTGCAGGGGACACAAGTTTGATCCCTGGTCCAGGAAGATCCCACATGCTGAGGGGAAATGAAGCCCCTGTACCACAACTACTGAGCCCACCCTCCAGAGCCTGCAAGCAGAAGCCCCCGAGCTGCAGCTATAGAGCCCGTGCACCTTAGAGTCTGTACTACACAACAAGAGAAGCCATCATTATAAGAAGCCCGCACCCCCCCAGCCAGATAGATAGTAGCTCCTGCTAGCCTCAACTAAAGTCCACACATAGTAACAAAGATCCAGCACAACTAAAAATTAATTAAAAAACAAAAATACAAACTCCTGGATCTCATTCCCAGATTCTGACACGGGAGGTTAGAGAAGGGCTTGGGAGTTTGGTAAAGAAAATAAAAGAGAAGGGTGAGCAAAAATGACATTGTGGAGATGAGTTTAGGATTGTTTGACATATAGGGTGTTTGGGGAACAAGAAGGAGTTCAGAGAGATTCATAGGCAGTGTAGGAAGTCTTGGTGGAGATGGTGACAACTTACTGACCTTAGATGGACCTCAAGGAGATAAGCAGTCATACAGTGAGGAGAAAGGGATTCTAGACAGGTGGAATAGAATGAACAGAAGTCCAGAGACATGGTGCAGAATGGAGTGTTCAAGCACGTACAAGATTATAGCTGGGGCTAAAGTGGGGAGCATTTATAGGTTTGTGCTGCAAAACAGACTTACAGGCAGGAGCAGTATCATAAAAGCTTGTATTTGAAATATAAAGTTTAGCTTTAACCTTGGGAAAGTAAGTTGGAATATAAAAGCCTAGTTTCACAGGTTAAAAAAAAAAACAAAAACCAATTACTCTGGTAGTAGTATGGAGGGGCTGGAGACAAAACCAGTAAGGCTGGAGCAGAAATTCAGTGAAGATACCAGCCAACGTAGATGGAGCAGATGAGGATGAGGAGGAAGGGGTATGGGTTTTAGGTTGGATTGATGAAGATCAATGAACAGGACTTGCTAATCAAAGGGAGGTGGCAAACAAAGGAAAGAAGGGAGACAAAGGCACTTGATTATAATTTGGCTCACTTGGGGCCCTTCCATTTATGCAAAGGCTTAACACTGTCAGAGAGGGTATCTGGGCACCAAGGTCTGGAAGAGTTAAACACACACACAATTCTGCATAATGAATACATTTCATTATTTTTAGTCAATTGCAGGGCCATCACATAGAACATAAGTGATGCATGAGGCCAGAAATAATTTTAGACCTCTGTGTTTGACATTTATTTAAGGTTATTATCAAGAGATAATAGACTATGTGCTCCTTATAATAGAGTTGTATTCTCTCTTTTTTTTTTTTTTTTTGAAATTAAAGTAGCAAGTAGTGAAATGCCTCATGCATGGCAATGATATTCAGCTTCTTCTTTGAGTTTCTTTCTGAGATATGGGGTCCGAGGTGGTTTTGAAAAGAGTCCTTGGAGACTGCTATGAGTTTTCCATTGATTTCATATGCACAGAGGCTTCAGGTATACTTTCTCGATGATGCCTATTGTTAACCAGTTTTAAAGGGGGGAGCATTTACTGGGGGAAAAAAAAGCCATTGAGATGAATTTCAGGCCAAGCAAAAAACAAAAACCACCAAAGACCTATGCTTTGTCATTTTTACAACTACCTTACTGCAGACAGAAGAAGTAAGTAGGTGGACAAAAACCCCTATTGGAAAAAAAAGTCTTTCTTCTGGAATGCTCAAGCTGCTCCCTCAAATCTCTTAAGTGAAAGATTATTCACAGAGAAAAGAGCCCAAGGCGAACTGGGCAGTGATTGGGAGAATATCTGGTTAAAGCAGAAGGTAAAAGTATTAGGGCACCACCAGTGAGTGGAAAGGGAAGAAGGAGCATCTCAGATAAGTCACCTCCCTCCTATGTTCAAGGTTTGGCCTCATAGAAGGGCTCTAGGACTAAGGACCCAGAGACAGCACCCAAGTCACGCAGCTTCCTTTAGAAAAAGTCAAGTTGGCAATTGGCTTCAGCCATCCTTGCCCTGAATGAACTCATAATCTGGTGTTGTATCCTATCCTAATTCATATTACAGCACAAGATCTTGAAGGACACATGAGTTCCATAACAGAGATAGAGCACAGCGTTTCCCTCAAATGGACATTGTGCTGAGATAAGTGGACATAACAGACGCCTCTATCTTCAGGAGAGACATCATTCTCTACCTCCAGGAATCAAGTGGCTTCTCCATGTGCCATAACTGAGAAGAAGACACCACAATCTTGATGCTTCCTAAAACACCTCTTAATCTGCTAAAATGATATCACTGAATGTAACTTTAGAGAATTAAAGGGCACTTACCCATTCATGCCAGTCTGAGATATCTCAGGGAATGAGATTATCAAACAACATGAAAAGGAAGAAGTATTTTGGGAACCAGAGCACTTATACTTAGAGCAGACATGCATTGAGAAGCAAATCTCAAGTAGAGGTAATTTATAGCACTCTGGGTTACATCTCAGGCAGACTGGTTACATCTCAGGCAGACTTCCCCAGTGACTCACTAGTAAAAGAATCTGCTGCAATGCAGGAGGATGCAGGTTCAATCCCTGGTTGGGCAGATCCTTGCAGTATTCTTGCCTGGGAAATCCCATGGACAGAGGAGCCTGGTGAGCTACAGTCCATGAGATTGTAAAAGAGGACACGATTTAGTGATGAAACAACTTCTTAATCCCTTTATTAGTCCCTCTGTTCTCTTTTCCTCACTTCTTACTGCAACACCAAGGTTCCAAGATTGAATCTAAAACCTACCCTTTTCAAGTCTCCCCTGAAAATCACAGAGGGATAACACTGGACTGTAATTTGGAGACACTCTGAATAATAAAACAAAAGAGCCAGGTTTGATCATGAGACAGAAGTGTTTCTTCTTTATAGTGGGCACTCTTGAAATCCTAAAATAAAAGCCAAATCCAGGCACACAGGGTATAGGGGTGTCATTACGTGGAATCTTTTGAGGGACAACCATCATCCAAATCCACGTATTTTAAAGAGTGGAGATGGCTGTGGGCTGAGATGGCCACATTGAGGCTAGAGAAGTGGGAAATGCGGGTCTCTGCTCCTCTGTGATGTGGGACAAGGCTCAGTTGTTGGAGTTCAGTCTCTCCAAGCAGGACCACACCATGGTTGCCTTGATGACTCAACAACTCTACTATATGAAGGTCTGCTGTGTGGCCCCACCCTGATTCTCTGAAACCACAGGATAAATGTGGTTCATATTTCTGAAGCATTAAGTTAATGCAATTATCAGAGGAAAATAATCTTTTTTTAAATAGTAGCTAATATTTATTGAGCACTTAATAACTGCTTAGCACTGTCTTGAGTTGGAGAAGGAAATGGCAACCCACTCCACTATTCTTGCCTTGAGAATCACATGGACAGAGGAGCCTGGCAGACTACAGTCCATGGGGTCACAAAGAGTCGGACACGACTGAGCAACTAACACACTGTCTTGAGTGCTTTACACAGATTAACTAATTTATTTGCCCCTATCAACAATAAGATTGAAACAACTACCATATTTGTTTTAAAAATGAGAAAACCGATATATATAAAAGCTGAGTAACTAGTCCAAAGCTGTAATAGTACTAAGTGGTGGAGTCAAATTTTGGACTCAGTACATTGACACAAATAAATTACAGTTTATGCAAAAAAAAAAAAAAATTAGTCAAATTCAATGAAATGACAAAGTTTTTAAGCACATGACTTAGAGTGAAGTCCTTACTCATCTTTGCATAAGGATATTTTTGTAGAAAGAGATTAAAATATACCAGTTTGTATCTGCCAACTCATGTACATACTGATAAGTTTGAGAGAAATGGTAGATGTAATCCCTACCCTCAAAGAGCTTGAGGAAGAAAATGCAGATGCAGGCAAAACAGCAGATGACAAACATATTTTTTTAAGACAGCTAGCTCCATATTTTCTTGACATTCAGGGCAAGATGCCTTGAGTGTTTACAGATAAAGTAGATCACTGAGGAAGTGCAGATGTGGGTGGCAAGGTAAAAAGACTAAGGGAAGGTCAAGCTTAAAGTAGGAATGAGGATTTACACAGGAAATGGGGAGAAACGTCATGACAAGTGGAGAGGATCCACCTTATTCAGTTAGACAAAAATGTTGTTAGGCAAAGTGAAAAGCTCTGATAGAGATCTCTGAATGCCATTTAGTTGCTCCCTTCACAAGTGTTTATTGAGTATTTTCTATATCCAGACATTGACAATCAAGTCTAAATTTGATCCAAAGAGAAAGGGAGGGCAAATACACAGGTAGAAGCTATCCTGGTGGCAGTGGTCTTCAGCAAGGGAAAAAGGAGGGGAAGGGAAGGATGGGAGAGAACAGAACTTGTCAATATGCTGTTTTGCAATAATCCTATTAACACATAACAAGAGCCTAGAAAAGGAAGAAAGAAATGGTGAGAGATAGGAAGGTCACCTTTGAGAAATGCCATGAAGAAAAAAATCAATGTGCCTTACTAACAGACTGAACTAAGGGATAAATTGGCAACCTGGCTGAATAGTTCGGGAACATGGAAAATAGGATATCCATGGACATAAAGGGAAGGCCTGAAGAACCACTGGCCTAGAAGGAATATGTTCAAGTTTTCCAGTTGAGTTTTAGCTACAATTTGACCAAATATCTAGGTAAAGTTGTCCTGTAGGAAACAGACAACTTAAAAGTAGACTCAAATAGGCTAATATATCTATTAATAGAAACTCTGACATTCCTATCAACAGTAACAGAAAAATAGTTGAACTCTAAAAGTTGATGGGGACTGTCATTTAAAGATAGACAGCTGATCACACAAACTGAATTCAGCCATAATGAATACTAAATAAAGATAGAAAATCAATTGTAAAGCAATTGTAAAAGGACAAAACACAATGGTAAATAGAACAGAAGTGAATACAATAGCAACAGTATTTTAAAGCTGGAAAGTAGTCAGTATTAATTGCCTTAGCTGGTTGGAGAATGCTAAATCCTAACCTGTGGAAGTGAAGTGAAAGTCAGTCAGTCGTGACCAACTCTTTGCGACCCCATGGACTGTAGTCTGTGGAATTCTCCAGGCCAGAATATTGGAATGGGTAACCTTTCCCTTCTCCAGGGGATCTTTTCAACCCAGGGATCAAACCCAAGTCTGCCATATTGCAGGCGGATTCTTTACCAGCTGAGCCATAGGAAAACCCAAGAATACTGGAGTGGGTAGCCTATCCCTTCTCCAGTGCATCGTTCCAACCCAGGAATCTAACTGGGGTCTCCTGCATTGCAGGCGGATTCTTTACCAGATGAGCTACCAGGTAAACAGTGAAATATCCTCATTTACAAAATCCCCTAGGCTCTGGAATCTGAAGAACTAAGTACCCAGAATATATGTATGTATATTGAAGGGTGGGAATATACAGTTAAAAAGAGGGTGGCTAATAGAAAATTTTATGAAGCAGTTAGGCTCCCAGTTCCTCCTTCCATTCCAAGCAACTCCTTGCTCACTGCAGAAACCTAATTTTTTTCCTCTGGATAGAATAAAATAGAAGGTCGTAAAGAACCCACCTGCCAGTGCAGGAGACGCAGGAGATGTGGTTTTGATCCCTGGATGGGGAAGATCTCCTGGAGGAAGAAATTGAACCCAATCCAGGATACTTGCCTGGGAAATTCCATGGACAGAGGGGCTTGGTGGGCTACAGTCTATGGGGTCACAAAGAGTCAGACACAACTGAGTCATTGAGCATACACTCTCTAGATTGCAGGATGCTGATCACCACTGAAGACAGGGATAATGAAGGCTATGTGAACAGGGGGATTGATCAAGCTTACGACTGCCAACTAAATGTTTAGTCCAAAATCCTGATGGAAAATAATATCCAATTAAAATTTAAAACCAGTCAACTCTCAGTTAAGTTTGAGGGTAGGAAAATGATGCCTGAGTCTAAAATACTCTGCTTCCCTTACATTCTTAATCAAGCAGTTCCTGAAGAATGCATTCAGCTGAAATAAAGGAAAAAAAAAAAAAACCAAGGTGAGAACCCACACAATAGGAAGTGAAAAGAATGTTAAAGATGTAGTTACAGAGAGACTCCCATAATACAGTTGGGTAGCGTACTTAGAAAAAAATAAATCCAAATTGAACAGGCCAGAAAATCCTGGGAGTTTTACTAGGAGATGGAACTGACAATACCTAACATGATTAGAAGAAACAGGACAGGAAAGGAATTTACACAACTGGGAAGCAGTATGATATAAGTGAGAGAGAAACACAGAGGCAATTTAACGAACAAGTTGTTTTGGCAGAAAAAAATTATGATAGTATAACATATAATTCAGCTATAAAGTAACAATATAAAAACTATATTTGATCACATCTTAATTTGACCAAATAAGAAAGATAAATGGACAAGAAGTGAATATATTTTATAGGAGGCTGAGTAGAAAACGGTGGCTATATCTTCTTGTATAATTGGAAGCCAAGCTTCCCTGGTGGCTCAGACTGCAAAGAATCTGCTGCAATGCAGGAGACCTGGTTTCAATCCCTGGGTTGGGATGATCCTCTAAAAGAGGGCATAGCAACCCACTCCAGTATTCTTGCCTGGAGATTTCCCATGGACAGAGGAATCTGGAGGGCTGCAGTCCATGTGGTCACAAAGAGTAGGAAATGACTGAATGACTAAGCACGGCACACGCAGCACACAATTACAGAAACTAAAAAAAAAAAAGTGTTTCTATTTAGAGATACTAGGATAATTATGACCCAGAAGATCTGAATATGGGTACCTATGATACAGTAGGCAGAATAATGCCCCTACCCCAAAAGATGCCCAAGTTGTAATTCCTGGAATCCATGAACATTACTTTAAATGGCAAAAGTAACTGCAGATATGAGAAAGCTTAAGGACCTTAAAATGGAGACTATCCTAGATTATCAGGGTGGGCCCAATCTGGTCATGAATCCTTAAAAGTAGACAAGAAAAGCAGGAGATGAGAGACACAGATGGCAAGATGAGAAGGCTCCTAAGCCCTGTGGCTTATTTTGAGATGTAGGCGGCTAGTTTAAGGATCAGGGTGCCACGCAGCTGTGGGCTGATAGCCAGCAACCATCCTACACCTGCCTGGAACTGAATTCTGCCAACACCTGAATGAACAAGACACCAGATTCTCCCCTAAAGCCCTCAGAAATGCATGCAACCCCACTGATATCTTCATTATATCCCAGTGAGAGCTATGTCAGACTTCGGACTTCCAGAACTGGGAGATGACAAATATATGTTGTTTTAAGCCACCAAGTTTGTCATAATTTGTTATGACAATAGAACACTCACATGAGAAGTGGAAAATATTTGCAGGGGATCAGGGACTGTAGGTTTTCATAAGAAATTTTGAAGACATATTTGACACTTTAAATCATGTTCATGTATAACGTTAATAAATTTGTTTTTAATTACAAAGCAAACATACACTATCACGAGCTATTAAACCCACTACCAGAAACTCATACCTCAATTTTTTTTAATTTAGTATAGGTTGAAGAAATGGCAAGCATAAACAGAAAACTAGAATTATTTTTACTGGAAATAATTATAAATGGGTAGAAAATTATATTCAGTTATAATTACAGATTTGTGTTACTATTTTCTTTAACTTGTAATATTTATATTTATTTTACATACTATGTTTTATAAATATGTATGCTATTTCAGTTTGTGTTTTGCTATTTTTAAATAAGCTTTGTGGGAAGCCCTCCCCACTTCTAGCAAATCATACTTGAAGAAGATGTACCTATGAGGAATTAAATAAGATCTTGAGTTCTGGATTTATAAAAGCATTCATTGTTTTTTCACCTTTTGGTGATCTATCCACTGCCTTGAAATTAACTATTTTACTCTGCTAAAACAAACATAAACAGGATTAAAAGAAAATAAAAGGAAAGAGCAAAAATATAAAATGGGATGAGAGAAAGGTTTAAGACAAAACACTCAGAGGCTCCCATGGTTTGGAGACAGAGTATGTAAGAAATAGCCTGAAAAATTGACAGAGAAGGAACTGGTGGAGGCAGGGGTTAGTGTGGCAGATTTAACATGGAGGAAGGTCAGTATATGAAGATCTATTGACTCGACAAAACTTTACTGACATCGGCAATGAGCTAGGAACTCTGCTAGTCACCGAAGATGCAGAGGAAATAAACAGATGTCAAAACAAATGAGAGAAGCCAGGAAGAGAGTGAACATTTGAGGACGAAATTTCATTTGTACCACTCACAGCCAGTGAAGCACAGCTAATTAATGACATCGGAAAGAACATTAGTATCTGCCTTGGTTTGGTAACTGGGAAGAAAGAGGTCGTCAGGGACACCGAATCCTTCAGTCCAACTGTTCATCCAACTGTGTGCTCAGCAGGTGTGTCTAGAGACGGGCTCCATGGACAGATTACTCATTAGTATCAGAAACTGGGAGGCGGGAGCCAGAAAAGGAATAACTAAAAGTATTCCTTCTTTCCCTGAGGGGAGCTAGGAGTCAACACAAGAGTTCAATGGACACAGAGGCCATGGACCTTCTGTGTCCACTGGAGGGTCTGAACATCTACAGAGCTGATATCACCATTTGCAGAGTGGTCACCCACAAAAATGAGGGCCCAGGGCCCAGAGATCACACTGGAGCACAGAGTGAAACTTGCTCTGATGAAATGCACAGGGCTTTGAAGAATTTGCTTTGCAATTTGAATAATTTTCATGTTTTTTTAAAAGTATTTTTTGGTAATATTTCACGTAAAAGCAGATTAGTAATGAAAGGCACATGTTTCTCTTGGTTCTTTCATGTTGTCTTGTAAATGTTGGGTCTTCAGAAGTTGTATTATTTTTGTCTCTGCTTTGGAGGCCTGCTGTTTCCTTAATTGATGTGGTAGCATTTGACTGGCTTTATTCCCATCGTCACATAATCATTATTTTCCATATCTCAGTTGTTGCTCCATTTCATTAACTTTTTCAGAAAATTGCTCCCTATTTATCTATTTATAGGTTCGGAATGCGTGTAGTCTTTGTCCAAAACCAGTATGATTTCCTTTATCTTCTTGCTTTTGATCTTTAATTTTCCTTTGTTCAGAATCAATCATTTTTCCCCCTCGATACTTCCTTTGATATTCCCTTTTTCTAGCTGCTGCCACAGTAATTGGAATTTTCTTGAATGTGTACTTTATTTAAAATCTTTTGGTTATAGGTGGTCCATTTGGGGGCCAGCAGTAGTTCACAAGCCCACAGCCCCCTACCATGTACCCCAGGCTCTCAGTCCCTCCAGTCTCACTTCTATCCCCTCCCTTCACCAAAGTCAATTTCCTAAAATGTTCCAGACTTCTTTCTTCCCATCAAGTAACTTTTCTTCCTTTTTCTTGAATTTTTCTATTTTCATTTGCCTATCATTTCCTTTTAACCATATCAGTCAATTCAGTCGCTCAGTCATCTCCGACTCTTTGAGACCCCATGGACTGCAGCACACTAGACTTCCCTATCCATCACCAACTCTCAGAGTTTACTTAAACTCATGTCCATCGAGTCAGCAATGCCATCCAACCATCTCATCCTCTGTTGGCCCCTTTTCCTCCTGCCTTCAATCTTTCCCAGCATCAGGGTCTTTTCTAATAAGTCAGTTCTTCGCATCAGATGGCCAAAATATTGGAGTTTCAGCTTTAGCATCAATCCTTCCAATGAATATTCAGGACTGATTTCCTTTAGGATGAACTGGTTGGATCTCCTTGCAGTCCAAGGGACTCTCAAGAGTCTCCTCCAACACCACAGTTCAAAAGCATCAATTCTTTGGTGCTCAGCTTTCTTTGTAGTCCAACTCTTACATCCATATATGACTACTGGAAAAACCATAGCTTTAACCATATAAATCACCAAAGTTTATAATCCTGATCCTTTCACCACATGTCAATTGTATTCATTTTAAGTCATCTTGCACATTTTTATATTAATTCCTAGTACCATTATTTTACTTATGGATCTAAGCTTTTTAGGTTTTCTATTTCTTTGCTATTGACCAGTAGAACAGAAAAATGGCCTTTTATAGCACCACATACTCATTGGTTTAATGTAATCATTATCTTGTAAGATCATTAAATCCATTTTAGCTGATTGATTCTTCTGGCATCTCTTATCCTCAGACATAAGCTGAGAGGAAACTGTGTAGTGTTCAATATCTATCTGTGGAATGAATGAATGAACGGAAGCTCATGTGCATCGGCTCGTGGGAGCGGTGCTGGGTATCTCACCATCTCATTCTGTGTTGCTTTTAGTGATGTACATTTAGATCCAGTCAAGCAAAGTAAGGCTGTGAATCTCCCGTTTCTCTGATTTCAAGATTTCACTAACTGTTTATGAAACCTTTTATCTAGTTAACTCAGCTGCTTGCTATTAAGATGTGTTATCTTCTTGGCTCAGAAATAAAGTCCCAGGGTAAAGAAGTAAAGAGGCCTGGTGTTCTCTTTTACTGAAGCCCTGCTTGATTGTCCCTGGCTTAAGCTTCCTGGGGTTAAATTATCTACAACCGATCTTGTTTTAACATTGTGAAATGTAAATTCTAAGGTATCAGGGGGTGCTTTCCTGGGCCAGAGAAGGTTGTGGTTCTGGGGATGGTAAATGGAAGAAACAGGAAAAGCATTCTCCCATCCTGTTTACCATTGAAGATAACCACCTCCTACCCAGACTCTAAGGGCCCCCGCATTCCTTACTAGCATTTCCAACACACCAGCAGCAGACAGGTCCCTCTATTTAAATAATCTGGAATCATCGGATGCTGCTGGAGCTATGCTGACAGTGGCCTGTAATCCTTTCCTATCTGAAGCAATATAGGCACTCAGCTCTTCCTATCTGTGTCACTGGTGGGGTCCCCAGACTTGATTCTCACCACCGCTTGCATAACATGTACCCTCTCAGTTTTCTGTAATTGATATTCATGGTGTTCTCCCATTAGTTCATGAAATGTATTCTAGCTACCATGCTGCCACACCAATCCTCTCAGGTGCCGTTATTGCCATGCCTTCCAAAACTGCCATGATGCCAAAACTGCTAATGATGCCAAGCCCACCAGACATTAGTGTCCCTCATGTAGGGACACCACACTGCTGCCTCCTATCTTCAAGGAGGGCACAGTGATGTCCAGAGCAAGGCCGTTAGTGCCCATCATTCCCAGAGTCATTGGCACCCTGTTTTATTCATAGGTGCGTGCTCTCCTGCTGCAGCAGGTGCTGGGCATGGCCACCCCAAACTGGGTGCGCCCACCCTGGGTGCTACCACTGCCATGACTCCTTCTGTAAGTGCTGAAGCCCTCAGTGTGACCAGCCCAGGCTGTGTCTTCTGTAACTCTAACTACATTCCGACTCATTCCCTCTCCCACGCTGAAGTAAAAGGGTCTCCATTTCCCCTTGGAGTTACATGTTACAACACGGGAACCGGAACAGGGCTTCCTCACCAACACAATCTCACAGTGATGTCAGTGGAACATTTCGTTTTTTTGGCTGTTGTTGTTGTCGTTCCTTGTTGCTATATCCTCTACTTCCTAGGGCTCTCCTAAGAGTTCTGGAATTGTGGTTTATGGGAGAGGGGCAAGCCAAGAGCTTGATAAGTCACACACTGGCAGGTGCCACCACCTTGGTCCACAACTCCCTGCCCTTGGAACATCCTTGTGCGCTCAGTTGTCTTATCATGAATTGTGTTATTTTTCCTACAACTAGACCACTTTGTCCCTGCCCCCATGGGCTTGCCAGTCTTGGTCAGGTTGTTTGAATCCTAGAATGAAACAGTCTTGAATTACTGCAATGTGGGGACATTAGCATATCTAATCCTTTCCATCTTTATTTCCCATAAACTCTCTTATTTACACACAACTCTGCAGGTTATAGGTGTTTTCACACCAATCACCTCATTAGTTTCATTATAACCCTGTGAAGCACACAGCATAGGTATGATTATAACTGTTTCAATCCTGAACCAACTGAGACCCACAGGTGCCCCTTGCCCAAGGCCATGTGATGAACAAATTACACAATCCAAACTGAGCTCAGCTGTATTAGTTCTTCTGATTTCCTTATATGATACCAATCCTCAGAATCCCTGGGTTATGCTTAGTGATGAAGTCTGGATAAGGAGAATCTACTTTTAATTATAAGTATAATCCATTAAAAAGTTTGAAACATTAGCTAAGTTTGGAAAGCATAAAATGTATTTGTAAACAAAGTCAGAAATTTATAGGAGAGTATTTTCCTAAATAGAATTCCCTCATAGCTAATAATATGGCACAATTCGAGTTAACAGGGGAGGGACAAAGCAAGTAATACATTGATTAATTTAATTTCTCTGCAGGCTTTTACCCAGAGGGATGGCCCTGCTTGCTGGACTTCAAGGAAGCGTTTCAACTCAGTTCACCAAGCACGAATGCAAGCTGTCTCTTTTTCAGGCCCTGAGCTAAGGTACAAGGAGGGATAGCAAAGATGATTACAAGCTGGACCTTAATATCAAAAGGTTCACAGTTTGCCGGAGAAAATAAAACGCAGACACAAATAACTAGGAGACAGGTTAAATGTGATAATAAACAGATAAAAAGCCATAGTAATATCTAGGGGTGTAAGAAATATGAGTGACAAAAGCCTTCTTTAAAATGTAAATAACCTTGCAGAGGAATAGGAACAAGAATCAAACCCTGTTTATAAATCGTATCTCCAAGAGGTGTTAGGTGATGCCCCACCCCATAAACGTGGTCTTGTGATATCAGTGTAGTTGGTGGCTGGTCCTCTCTTCACCATCAGTGTTGGGAAGAGAGTGCCTTGTGTTGTTCTGAGTCAAGGGCAGAATTTAGACTCTTTAGTACTGACCGCTGAAAATCAGGCCATTAGTCTGTGTGGGTGATCTGACTCAGCCCAGTCCCTTCTGTCACAATTGATGTTTTCTAGTTTCATTAAGAGCATTAAATTTCCATGGGGCAGATTCCCATTTCAACAAGGTGCGTACAACCTGCTAATGATGATCTCAAATGAGAAAGTCGTGTGCATCCATACAAATTGAGATCACACCTCCATCCCTGGAATATAGCTGTGATTACATTAAGGACACATTACAAGTCTGTCGCCTCTCATTTCATTTATTGTGCGTGTGAGCTGTGTTGGATCACTTTATCTCCTATTAAATCGCTAGCATTTCCTTTGGACTCAGATATGCCTTCTCTAGAACAAAACAGCAGCACACCCAACAGTTCCAGTGAGGAAGTGAAAGGGAAAACCATGGCCCCTTAAGCAAGTATGTGTATAATGAATGTGCCTCTAAAAAGGACAAACACGCCTTTCTCAATTCCAAAATGCAGATTATGGACATTATGTGTAGGATGTGCCTTCCATTTTCTTTTACAAAGATTAAAGTTTGGATGGTTTATACCCACTGCATCGCACAATCACTTTGCATGTGACATGCAGAGATGAGACAATGGTGACCAAGAGCTCTCAGGGCTTTAGGGGTACTGGATTGGTGATTAAACAAAGGCTGCAGTAGCCTTTCTGTGCACAACCATTTAAGGCTCTTTCTGGGGAAAATAACCTATTATATTTCTGTATCTGTTTACTTTAAATATTGAGCATTTTCTTTTTTCTAAATGTTACCGCACTCTTTTCATATATATTTATCATTACAATTCCTGAGTAGAGTTGCTCTCACTTTATAGGAAAGTGATTAATCTCATTGCTCTCACTTTATAGGAAAGAAATAAAGAACCAGACATGTTTTTAAAAGGAGGGAGGAGCCGTGTAACATAGACACTTAACAATGAACCTGTAGTCTAAGTTGCCACATCTGTAGTTCTGTTGTCTCTCTCTTGGTTCTATAAGCCTTGTGGACACTGACTACATAGGATGCTGACGACGGGAAAACCCGGATAGGGAGACAGGCTAGAAACCTCAGTCTGTATATGGCATTGCCCTTCATATGGCAGGAAAAGCATTGGCCTGGGAACTGGGAGTCTGAGTTCTACTCGGCTCTGCCCCTGACAACCATGATCACCTTGAGTAAGTGCTTTAATATCTCTGAGCAGTAATAGCCTAGTCTCTGCCTATCCCTTGGTAATTGCAAGATTCAAAGGGAAAAACTCATAGAATAAGCTTGGAAAGTAGAAATTGCACTGAGTGCACATCTGTATGTTAGGTGGGATATTTAGAGCTGTCAGAAATACAAATATGGGTGGAAGAGAGAATGTACAGGCTTACAAAGGATTCCACTAATATATGCAACTTGAAGAGTGAATCAGTCCATCACAGGTGGTGGTTTCTAAAACCTCTGTGTGTGCTGATGTCTGAGATAAGTAAGGGATAAAGCATTTCATCATCCAAATGCAGACAGGCATAAACTGGAATGTCCTATGGAAACTGCGTATGAACTCCTACCATAATAGGGTTCCAGATTTAAAGGATTCAGGCCAGGAAATGTGTTCTCTGTCAAGCTGTCCTGATGGTCAATGTGCTTTCTATGTAAGGCCCCACTTGTGTCACATCTGCCATGGACAACCTCCAACCCTCTCTGATTCCCTCTGCCCTCCCCTTCCTGACTGCCCAAGTAGTCCATAGAGACTGAGAGCATCCTTAAGGTTTCGGTATTAATCCTTTTTGTGAAGAGAAGTCATCACAAGCGAAGTGAAGTCAGTCAGTCATATCTGACTCTTTGCGACTCTATGGACTGTAGCCTACCAGGCTCCTCTGTCCATGGGATTTTCCAGGCAAGAGTACTGGAGTGGGGTGCCGTTTCCTTCTTCAGGGGATCTTCCCAACCCAGGGTTCAAACCCGAGTCTCCCACACTGTAGGCAGACACTTTACGATCTGAGCCATGAGGGAAGTCCTAAAGTCATCATGGGGGTTGACAAATGTTAAATCACTGGTCTACTGCCATATCTTCCTGCATGAGTATAGTCATTCCTTTAAAACAGTCATCTGTTGCATGGTTTAAACCTTAATTTCTGGATTTCAAAATGCTTTACTAATTGCTAAACTTTAAGTTCCATTCACTGTCACCAAAGCCACAGATATCCTGTGGTTTCTACTTTCTGCACAATGATAACCGCCTTTCCTGAACTGGACCACACGACCAGAGATGCCAAGAGGACTCACCAGTCTGTCTCCCAAACTGGATCCCAGGCTCAGGAGCACCAGGCTGTCAACTCTGCTGTCATCTCCTCCGTGCCTGCATGTGAGAGGCTCACAAGAAGCCCTAAAGGAAGGAAAAATATAGAACATTACATTTCACTCTTCTGCTTGGCTCTTAAGATCATCATAAATTGCAATTGGTTAGTTACTGGGAAATAGAATCTAAAATATTTAAAGTAATTGATTTTTTTCCCTGTGTAAACAACTTCAGAGATAAGCGAAGGGTTAGCATATTATCTCCACATTTCCCTTCACGTACACTGGGGAGAGAAGGGAGGGATGTTTGGGAAGATGCAGCGATAATCTTTCCCAGCCGAAATACCTAATTACACTCAGGTCTGGAATCCCTAAGTTAGCATATTTTGCCCATTCATTGCTCAATAAATATTAATTGGTGGAGATGGGTTATAATTTAGCATGAGTATAATATATAATTTACCTGTAACCTATAATTATCTTAAATGTTCAAATAGGGAATTGATTGGACTGAAAAGAAAATAACTTATTTAACTTTAAAAATGTTGTTATGATCTAACTCTTCATGAAATCACCCACCTCAGACATCATTTCACTTAGATAGGCTAACTACTCTATGCCAAGTTCCCTCATGAGGAAGACAGGGTGGAGTGGATTCTGAGTTCAGTGTTATGTATGCTCTAAAATTCCCTGGTGTATTAGAAATATTCTGTGCTCTTTGCCCATCTCAGACTGGCCACCTTCCATGAGAACTGCCTCTTCCACACTCAGGAACAAGGCCCCAGTAGCCCACGCTTGTCTTGGACCAGGGGTAGATCTTTTTTTTTTTTTTTCATGTAAAAGTGATGTTTGCTATTACTATTTACCAATGGGGAGATGTTCTTTATTTACACCAGTAGAGAGAAGGGCAAGGGGAATATACATAGTTATCTCTTAAGGGTGGACTCTTGAAGTAAGTCAAACCCATCAGATGATCTCTCCTAGGAATATGGAAGTGGAATTGAATTCAACCAGTGCTTTCTCCATGTGTAGCTGGAATTGAAAGGATAGAACTGGGAATTTCTGGGCAGCTATTTTCTGCTCAAAATATACATAGAGAGAGAGAGAGAGAAAGCCAGTCACAGAGAGTGGAAGAAGGAAGAAAAGAAGGTGAGCAGAGAGGCAGAGACAAAGGACAAAGAAGGAAGGAGTCCCTGCTACAATGGTTCCTTGACAGCTTTCCAACCCCTTCTTCCATGCCCTTGAAAGCTGCCCTACGTTGCCAAGGTAAACCAATATCCTGACAACCAATCCTTATTTATGCTACCACCTCTTTCTTAAATTAGTTTTTATTGGTTTCTGTTGCTTGCAAACAAATGAATCCCCTCCTAGATCCTTAAGAACACTCATTCAAGTCAAGGAAAGGAATTCCTCAGCCCTTTACCATGTTTTCTCCAAGGAGACTCTGTAGCTCTTAACCATTGTCTACCTTCCCAAGCTCAGTTTTTCAATCAATAAGCATATATCATTGGGCTTCCCTGGGGGCTGAGATGGTAAATAGTCTACTTGCAATGTAGGAGGCCCGGGCTTGATCCCAGGGTTGGAAAGATCCCCTGGAGAAGGGAATGGCTACCCACTTCAGTATTCTTGCCTAGAGAATTCCATGGACAGAGGAGACTGGCAGGTTACCGTCCACGGGGTTGCAAAAAGTTGGACGTGATTGAGTGACTAACACTTTCACTTCACTTCATAAATCATTATATCTAACTTTGTTAATTCCTGTTGGTAGAGATGAGCATAAGACATGGTCTCAATTCTCAGACAGTCAAAGGCTTCTCCAGACAAGAAAGCAAGAGAAACTGAGTGACAGCTGCCTCAGGACTCATAGCCTTGATTCAGCACCAGGAGGAGTGTTAAATAGTGCCATCAACAGGAAAGAGAATATTTCCTTGCTAGCTCACTCGCACACGTGTACCTGCCCAGACATTTGCATACACATGGGTGCCAACGTACAAACATGAGCACCATGGAAAAGAGAAGGCAGTCAGAGCCCAACCAGTGCTCTCTGTGTGACATCCTCATTCTCCATGTCTCTGGAGTCTTTCCAAAGTTGCAGGAAGCATTCTGCCCAACTAGCCTCCTGTGGAGCTTGTAATCAGAATTGCCATTCAGATCCATCTTTCAGGGCTCCTTGCTTTGCAGTTCTATTATTGTTTCATGAAACTTTAAAACTTTCCACCCTTCCTTCATTGTAGTCAACTTTAAATAAATTCAGAGTGTCACTTGTTAAAATAAATGACATTTAAACAACCTCAGCATGGTAACTCATTCCTCATTATCATAGAGAGCTCTTCTGAAAGGTCTATAGTACATTATCTCTACGAAATGGATTTTACCTTCAATATTAACCTCATTGCTCAGAGAGGACAGGTGCAAAGCACTCTGGTGAGAGGTGGCACAGAAATGCATAGGTAGATTGATAGAAGTGAGCAAGTGACGATGAACTAAAACAAAAGCAGCAAAAAGGTTTAGGTTAAATATTAGGTAGCAAAGCCGAGCCGAGAGAGAGCTGCAATGATTGAGCAAGCTGCCGTGGAAGACTGAAGAGCGTTTTTATTATTTCAGCTACTCAGAGCGCACAAGACCTGTGCTTCTGGCAAGAAAAGAAGCCACCATGTGCGGTGTGGCAAGTAACTGCAGTGAATCTCAGACAAGTCCCAGGTGACTGGGAGTCTGATGTTCTCATTTTACAATTTGGGCAGCTGAGGCCCAAAGCAGGCATCTCTCTGCTTCAAGGTACTCAGTGAGGAAGTGACACAATGCAGATTAAAGCTGAGGTCAGTGAACTCATTGCCTGAGTCTTTCCTGCAAACCGTGAAGTTCTCACAGCTCTTTTGCTTCTTCCCCCTTGGAGTGTGGAACCAACTGATCTGAATGCCAGTGACCTGCCTGCCAACATGTTTTCTGGTCGTGCATATTCCCAGAATTAGCTACATTCAGTAGGAAAAAAAAAAAAAGTTTTGTTCTTAACAACACAAGGAAACAAAAGGTACTTTGCTCCCTCAGTGACAGCCAAAGACACAACTCATGAATGAGGCCATGGCCACTACATGAGATGCCCATTCCCACCAGAGGTTGCTGATATTCTCTGATGGAGTCTCACAAACATGGCTGCCTCCTCACTCACAACCTCTCTCTGAACCCAAGAAGTCAGCCTACAAGAATCTCATGAGATATCGAGTCTCCTACACTCTGGTTATGGGCTGTGAGCTTGGTAAAGCTAAGCAAATCTTTATAGCATTTGTGCTATGAGCCAGGCCTTGAACATGGGCTGTTGGGAGAAAACTAAGAGAGAAAATACCTAGGAATAGGTGGACAAAGAGGCAAGTTTTACATGTGTGAGGCAAAGTAAGAATACATGGCTGTACTTATGAGCTATTTAATCTACTAAAAAATGAAATAAAGACGTCAGTGTGGGCATGAGTCCGAAGGCAGCAGGAAGGAGGATTGGATATGAATAGGTATTACTTCCATAACCTTCAAAATAAGTCGATATTTTTTAAGCAAAGTGAGAACACAGAAATGAGAGTCCAGGGACGAGAGTTATGATCTTAGCCCATAACTTCCTGTTTGACCTGGGACTCGCTCTCCCTCTCTGATTCCTTCATTTGCAAGGTGCTGACACCTGGACCCCCTTCCGGCTGGGACCCACTGCTATGTCTCTGCAGCCACCCCCCTGTGGTGTCATGAAGTTAATTCCCTAAACATTGCCACCTACTTCCTCAAAACTTCCCTGGGGTTGCAGAGACTCGTGTGTCTTATAAAATTTCTCTCAGATTAAAAACATTTTCATAAGGTCCAAAAACAGTCCAAAGTATATCTTGAGAACTCATACTGGTAAGTGTTTAAAATAACTATTTACTGGCATTAATGAAAATATTTGAGGTGCTCTTACAAAGTTCTAGTTGTGAAATATCAATAAAATAATTGCCTAATTCCAAACAGCGTACTGTTCTAATTAATTCTGCATGAGACATTTTTCCAGCTTCAAAGATTGCTTTACTTGTATTGCATAACAAAATAATGGTATAATTAGGAATAAATTTGTCACTTTTATAAGTAATTCCTTTTTATTATGTGTTTGGAAGCAAAGCACAAGCATGATTAAAACCCCCTTTAAAAGGTTTTATTAATTATTATGATTGTTATGGATAATAAGCGTCCACAAGCTGCAGAATGTACCCCGGGCAAGATGCACAAAGCCACAAAACACGGCAGGAACACGACAGATGCCAGATTCAGGTTTCTTTATCCTCTGTGGCTCAAGTCTCCCTGTCCTGTCCCTTGTGTAAGGTCAGGGAGCCCAGGAGGAAGATTTCACTCTCAGTCTCCCATCTCTACTTGGACACCTTCCCCACTGGGAAATCCAATAAGTAGACCCTTTGTTCTCAACACCCTCCTGGCCTTTACTTACTTCCCCTCCAACACTTCCAATCTTATCAAAGCCCAGTGAGTCCTCAAAATTCAGCTCTGAGAGTCTTCTGCCAGAAGCCTCTTCTGGCTGCACCTTTGGACTGGGGGCCCCTCCTGAGTTACGGATCCTGTTCTGTTCACTGAGTATTGAGCAACTTGAGGGTAAGGACAGCTTCTTGTTTTTGCTTTTGTTTTTCTTACGTCCTCAACACAAAGCCAGTTGTAGTAGTCATTCAAGAACATTTGGATGGGTCAATTAAAAACAGAATAAATGAATAATAAAAGCCTATTAATATGCATTGCCTAAATTCCCAGGGATTGGACTCGCCTAGTGAACACAGGTGCCAACAGCCCGATATCCAACCAGCTATCCTGATAAGTAATCGGGGTATCTACTACCCAGAGCTCTCTCCCTCCATAACAGCTAAATGGCCAGCATTTGGAAATCCACAGTTTAACCCACAATGCACCTCATCAGACTTTTCTCATCAGCTACTCAAAGTGAAGCCATGGATCCACAAATATTGTAGCCACAAGTGCCCTCAGAGGCCACTTTCTTCAAGTCTCTCATTTTATTTGTAACACTCAGATAAGAGTGGGGTTCCTCAACATCATACTAGCTAGGTGACAGGGGGTTTCTACTTGTAGACAGGAGCTCTTTACTATGCATTGCCGACTTACCTTCTTCTTCTGGAGGCCAAAGAATTCATTGTACCTGGCTCCCAGGATATGTCAGAGACAGGCAGCAGAGGGGATGAGGAAGGAAGCCCATCTCTGCCACATCATCCTTCTCTGCAGTCTTTTTTGTGTTTACAAACATTTCATAGGCATTATTAGGGTCAGAAGACTGTAGGGATGTTGATCCACCTCAACTTCCCAAGGTCATTCCTCTGCCTCCCCATGTTTTCTCCCAGTTCTCATGGCCCTCACCCTCACTCGAAGCTCCAGCCAAAGGGCAGCCATCCTACAGAGGATAATCCCCACAGAAACCCCATAAAAATGAACACAAAGCAGAAACCTTATGTCTTATTTTAGGTCCAAAGCCTGGTTTCCTAAACTTTCTCTCTCTGACTTTCCTGAACCCAGCCCTCATTTCCACAAAATATGCCTGTCCCAGGGCACATTTGCAACAGAGGTCAGCCCTGAAGAAGAGCTCAGGCTAAGCTATGTGAAGAGAAAGGTATCCAAGGCTACATTGGAAAGTTCTTCCCCAAGACTCAGAATCACATCTAAAAGAAGTATGGTTCTGGCTGCCAGTCCACAAGTCAGCTTCCCACAACAAACCGGAAAGTGGTCCATCACACCGAGGAGCAGAAGGGAACTGTCCTCCATATCCCACCTGGTCTCACAAGACATCTTCAGGAGTCACGTGAAGGCACCCAGTTACAACACCAGTCAATAAATAGGCTCTATTTTAATCAGTTCTTTTCAATTCCTTCTCAAGTTCCTGTCTCTAAGGATTCCTGCAAATAACTGGCCCAAAGGACCTAGTGCATTCTGAAAGAAAGCCACTAAGGGATTCTCTCTGGGTGACACCAAGCCTGGATGAGTAGTAGGGTTGTAGTGTGACATATGTGGCTTAGACCTTACCAAGAACTCCCTGGACCAGGTGAAGCAGAGCTGGGTCTAATCTACGCTTGATTAGAGAAGGGGACAGAGAAGAGCCTTCTTTGTTGGGCTAGTTGGATGGGGAAGGCCAGCTGCAGGATGCTGACCTAATCCTGGGATTGGCAGATGGGACTCAAAGGTCTGACTGAGTGGACATCCCAGAGAGGAGGATGTGTGGAATGTGAGTTGGGATGAGGGAGAATGCAGCTGTGGAGGAAGAAGCTACTGCTGGCCTCCATTAAAATCTCATCCCACCGACCAGTTCAGTTCAGTTCAGTCGCTCAGTCATGTCCAACTCTTTGCGACCCCATGAACCGCAGCATGCCAGGCCTCCCTGTCCATCACCAACTCCCAAAGTCTACCCAAACCCATGTCCATCGAGTTGGTGATGCCATCCAACCATCTCATCCTTTGTCGTCACCTTCTCCTACTGCCCTCAAACTTTCTCAGATCAGGGTGTTTTCAAATGAGGCAGTTCTTTGCATCAGATGGCCAAAGTACTGGAGTTTCAGCTTCAACATCAGTCCTTCCAATGAACATCCAGGACTGATCTCCTTTAGGAGGGACTGGCTGGATCTCCTTGCAGTCCAAGGGACTCTCAAGAGTCTTCTCCAACACCACAGTTCAAAAGCATCAATTCTTCGGCACTCAGCTTTCTTTATAGTCCAAATCTCACATCCATACATGACCACTGAAAAAACCACAGCCTTGACTAGATAGACCTTTGTTGGCAAAGCAATGTCTCTGCTTTTTAATATACTGTCTAGGTCGGTCATAACTTTCCTTCCAAGGAGTAAGCATCTTTTAATTTCATGCTTGCAATCACCACCAACCACCACCTATCATGTTCTACATTTTTTATTCTCTGCTGCTACCTTCAAGGTTTCCACACACACTTGACTATGTCTTGAGAGTGTTTAGACCAAAGAAGTCTGAGCATCTCCCCAGCCCAGTGAAGTAAGAAAGAGAAAAGAAAAGGAGGCCTGCGGAGGGGCCAGAGTCTGGTCAGGTTCTGAGAAGATTCACAAGGGCACAGAGGTCTTTCCTGTTTCATTTAGCACCTCAGAAAGTGCCTTCCTGAACAGAACTTATGCTTAACTTCATTCCTTCCCCGACCTCCTCTATGTGAAAGACTGTAAACCACCTAAAAGAAAATCACAGACTTTTCATTTCGACACCCAAGTCTAATGTGAGGCTCTGCATTTTACACACCAGGTAAAATTAAGTGCTCGCAAGGAATGACCAGTGGGTCAGGAGGGCTGGAGATCCCCATTGTCTGCCTGGTACCCAGCATCACCACTTCCAGTTTCCAAACACAACTCAAGTGCCACCACTCTGAGCCCCTCACCTGGTTTCTCTAAGCCTGTCCTGATCACCCCATCTCAGCACCCATAATACATACGACATGAACCTTGGTAGTAATTCATTGTCTGCTGTATTTATTCTCTTCTGACCTGCGCGTGGACGGCAAGCTCTGCAAGGAGTAGAGGGTGTGGCTTCTGTTTTTCCTGGATTCTTCCCAGAGCCAAGGAGATGAAACTCTCTGTGCATTCATCCATTGATTCCTTTCTTCCACAAGCATTTATCAAGAAACCACTCTAGGCTAGGACTTATTCTAGGCACTAGACTTACAGAGATGAATGAAAAAATATGGCCCCTATCCTTGAGAACTCTTGGTCTAATAAGAGAATCGGCCATGTGAGCAAGGAACGATCATATAGTGCAGTCAACGTGCGACAAAAGTACAAGCAGAGGGAGTTCTTGGAGAGCACAGAGGACAGGACAGCCTGGGAGGGAGAGGCAGTGGGACTGTGTGCCCAAAGCTGCTCAGTAAATATTTGTTGATTAATTAGGGAAGGAGTACACTTCTTCAGGGATTACAGGGACAAAATGTCCTCATTAGCTGATGATGAGAGAAATGCTTTCCTTACAGTCAGGAAGCTCATGGGAGTTGGCAAATGATAATCTGTATATTAATGATAACAAAAGGAATAAACACTGGCAGAAGCAGAAAGCTCATAGGCACCTGGAGCATCAGATAAGCCCATTACATTTCTGAGGCTGCAGCCCCCCGTCCTGCCCACAGGACAATCTCCTGCTTGTCTTTCTCCTCAGAGAGATGTTTGGACTCAGAAAAAGCCACGTTCTAATAATCTGGCCCCAGGAACCTCCGTGGTCTCAGACCTGCAATGAACAGGCCAACAGATGTGCGGGTCTTTCTTCAAGATCCTGGCCTGGCAAGGGGTAGGAGTCTCTCTGCATGGCCTGAGCTTTGCCTGCCCAGTTAATTGATTCTGCAGCAGATGCTGGCTCAGCACATTAAGGCGGCTCCAATTTTCCATGTTGATTTTACTTCTCCCTTAACTCTCGTAAGTTGTCTTTAACAGTGATCTGACCCTTATGGTTTATAAGGGAAGCAGCTGTGATTTTTCATCCTTTGAACTCTTGAGCCAAATGGCTCACCACTACCACCTACTTATCCTTTCCTCTGGACCAGAGGACTGGTGACATGGTGGTTGAATGACAAGCATTCAGTGCAAGGCTGGTACTATGTTTAGTCCTGTACCCCACTTCACACCATCATGCAGCTCCTATGGCCTTAACCTGTCCATACGTCACTGTCGAGCTGTAAGAAAACACTGACTAGTAAGCAAAGGAAGCTGCTTTGCTCAGGTGGGAGAGGACATCAAATCACACAGTAATATGAGGGGTACTTACACCTCTTTTCAGGAGATTCCTGTGACTTATAATGGGCTTTTGGTCTTGGTTAACTTCACAATTTTTATGACTACCCATCTTTTTCAGTGTTGACAATTGTAACCCAGGTCTCACAATTCTCCATATTAAATAGTAAAAGACAGAAATAGGTCCTATCGAGCAATCAGTGAGAACAAAGGACTGATAGGGATTTCCCTGACAGTTCAGGGGTTAAGACTTGATATTCCGATGCAGGTCTTCAATTAGGAGTGAGGGTTCAATCCCTGGTTGGGAAACTAAGATTCCACATGCCTCATACCCACCCCAAAACAAAGGGAAAAAAAAAACCCCATAAAACAGAAGAAATACTCTAACAAATTCAATAAAGACGTCTAAAAAAATAAGATGTTAGTTTTTGTTTTTTTTAAAGAAAGGACATATTTGTTCCTCTTATATAAGATCAAACAATAGCAATGGCTTTTACATTAAAACTTCTGATAATAAAGCAATTCATTTCTATATGGATCAGCAGCCTCTGTCCATGGTAAGAAAATGTTTAAATCCTATTTAAAGCTAAAAATGTAATCATGTGGTGTCAATGACCCTTCAGTCTTTGGGTGTTTGAATTTCAAAAGCAACATATCCAGTTCTTCAAACTTTATTTGTGGTTTAACACTGGAACTCACAGTAATATTGCATTTGCCATTCTAAACTCCATCTGGAGGTCTAAGTATCATATGGAAATGTGTCTTTTAGGGCGGCAGTCATTTTGGCACAAGGACCAGTTTTATGGAAGACCATTTTTCCATGGACTGGGACCTGGGCTTGGGAATGGTTTAGGGAAGATTCAAGTGCATTGCATTAATTGTGTACTTTATTACTGTTACTATCATATCAGCTCCACCTCAGATTATCAGACATTAGATCCTAGAGGTTGAGGAATCCCTGATTTAGGGTTTCAACTCAAAACCCCACCTGGATGGGAAACACAAAGGACTGGAAATGAATTCAAAGAACTTAGAATAGCAGGGAATGAAAGGCTGGAGCAGAGTACAGAGCTAGCTACAGAATTTTTATTTCGCCCATAGTCTCTGTTCGGTCTGACATTAAATCTTGAACAGAAAGCCTGGTCATTGACTAAGATGCTGAATTTAAAAGGAAAGCTAAGTACAAACTAGAATGTTGAAAACATTGAGGAAAACAAATTTTACTGAAGGAGAGAATGAGAAACATTAACTAAAAGAAAAAGAATGATTCACCAAGTATAATCTTAGCCTTAAAAAAATGAGGGCTGGCTAGTCTTCTCTCTGTTTCTGTGCCTGGTCTTCCAGCTATGGCCCAGACTAATGGGCATCCTGAGAGCTGGCAGCTAGGCTGCTGCCAATAGGCTCTGAGACACAGTCATACTTCATCAGAGATGCAGAGTTGGCCCTGGTTCTCTTGAGGAGAAATAAATGGAACAACCTCCAAGTGCATTTGGCCAAAAATAACAATTGAAGAAGAGTTTGATATAAAGAGAAGTCATACGATTTGTGTTTAGCAGATGATTACAATTTTAGAACTCAGTTCTACTCTGCCTTTGGAAAGACACTTAAGGGGGAATGTGTATACTGTGGACTTGGATAATGGAAACAAGTGCTTTCATTAAGCTTGGTTTCAAATGGTCCCACTAAGTTGTAATCATTAGAACAAGATAAGAAGTTTACATTTAACCTCCTCCAACACTACCTAAGCCAGCGCTGTTTGAAATGTGTTTCTCCTGCTCCACCCATGATTGCCTTTGTACTCAGTTGAGTTCTCCATTGTCATGATGGAGCCAAATGTCAGAAATGCAGGTCAAAATTGTGATGGCACAAAACCGCACAACCCTGCTGCAAACAGGCTTGACCTTGGCATATGGACTGTTGTTCTGGGAATATAGAATTTTGTTCTGGGAATACAGAATTTTGCTTACTATTTGCCCAAAGGCTGTAATAAACTCTGGAGGTGGGGAAAGTTATATTTAAGAAAGAGATCTTCATCTGAATTCTTTAATATTAGCTAGCTTCTTCTTGACCCTGTTAGGCCAAACGCATTTGGCTTCATGTCGTGAAGCTGCCCATCTGTCAACAGACTAAAGTCAACTAGACTCAGAAATGCCAGAACTGAGCCTCAGTATTAAAAAAGATTCAGATCAGAGACTCTGGGCAGCAGGAATAAGGGTGTCTAGGAATTCCTATTTCCCCAAATTTTTATTGCTGTATAGAGTGATAAGCTCAGCTGAGGTGCTTTGGCCCCATGGAGGGATATCTGACAATGTTTGGAGACATTTTTGGTTGTTACAACTGACAGGCTGCTACTGATACCTACTGGGCAGAGGCTAGGGATGCTGCTAAAGACTCTACAATGCACAAGACAGGTCCCTGCTATCGAAAATTATCCAGCCCCAAATGTCAAGGGTCAAAGTTGAGAAACCTTGTCCTAGAGTCAGTAGAGTCCTGAAGTTAAAATGATTTTCTAGCTGTACCTGGGAGTCACGGCATGCCTCTTAGCACTCCTATACCTCAAGTGGCAGGTATCCACGCTCCTCAGGCCTCTCTCTCACTGACACATCATCCTCATGATACGAACCCTTATTCCATCTTGTACTATGTGCTTGGTCTACATATTCATTCTATGCAGGCAACACTTTACACACTATTCTCTATGGGGAAGAAGGTCCTATTGTATGGGAGAACAGAGACCAGGGTTTGCCTTTAAAATAGCTAAGTTGCTGCTTTGAACTTGGCACATAATTCAACTGTGGCCCTCCTCTCTGAAGCCTTCAGATAATTTATGGACAGATTCTGCTGGCAATACCCTCTCTGGCCTCTTTCTGATTAGTTCAAATGTCTTATCCTTAGAATTAAATGTGTTTCATCCATGAAACACTTTCTGTCAACTTGGCACAAATCATTGGTCCTTTGTGTGCTAAAATGTTCCAGGTCCATAGCCGACCTTTGTGACATGTTTCATATCCCATCTTTGCAAGGAAGCCATCCCTACCTGCTCTAGTTCACACTTCTCTCTTTTTGTCTGGGAGCACTAGTGTGAAATGCCTTCATACGCTCACCTTGTGTTAAGTGATCATTGACAATTGTCTTTTCTCAGCAACAAATGGTCATTAAGGACACTGAGTGTATATGTATATGCGTGTGTATATACACACACATACAGCTAGTGGCTCAGACGGTAAAGAATCTGTCAAAATATGGGAGATTAGGCTTCGATCCCTGGGTCAGGAAGATCCCCTGGAGAAAGAACTGGCAACCCACTCCAGTAATCTTGCCTGGAGAATCCCATGGACACAGGAGCCTGGCAGGTTACAATCCATGGGGTCGCAAAAAGTCAGCTACAACTGAGTGACTAACACACACACACACACACAGAAAGAAAGAGAGAGTAAGACATTGCATCATTCTTACTATTATTATTATCTCTAATGCTTATGCTTATTATGGGCCAGGAATTGTACTAAATATTTTACATGCATCACCTCATTTTCAGAGAAGGCAATGGCAACCCACTCCAGTAGTCTTGCCTGGAAAGTCCCATGGACGGAGGAGCCTGGTAGGCTGCAGTCCATGGGGTCCCTAAGAGTTGGACACGACTGAGTGACTTCACTTTCACTTTTAACTTTGATGCATTGGAGAAGGAAATGGCAACCCACTCCAGTGTTCTTGCCTGGAGAATCCCAGGGACGGGGAGCCTGGTGGGCTGCCGTCTATGGGGTCACACAGAGTTGGACATGACTGAAGCGACTTAGCAGTAGCAGCAACCTCATCTTTGCAGGGAACATATGATTATTCCCATTTTTCAGGTGGGTAAACTGAGCTCAGAGAATTTACATAAATTGCTCAGGATCATCAGCTTTATAAAATTCCAGACCTTCAATCTAAATTTATATCTGTATGTATCTAATACCCTGTGCTCCTGACTAGTCCATTACACAGCCTCCCTCAAGGTGTTCACAGTCTAATGGACACAGAGTAGATTCATTTGGAGGAGTAAAGCCTCCACCAGCCAGATCAGGCTAATGAGTTTATTGGTGACTAAGCATCACCAGGCTCCAGGCGGGCATCCCACTGATGACTTAAATGCACCTTTTCTGAGACCAGCCTTCAGGACCCTGCAAATACATGCTTAGTACTGCACAGTCTTATGAATAATAATGAAATCCAATCAGGAACAGAGGCCTTAGATTTTAATTGAGCTATCCTTTAAAGGACTGCTTTTCTCCATGTCAAGGTCATGTTCTCCTAGTTAAAGCAGTTATTTTATGTGTGTAGCAGAGATAATAGGCACTGGAGACACATCGAGGACAAGTGGCATACGGCATGAAAGAAAGGAGGAAATATACGAAAAGCAATCATTGAAGTATACACTATAGACCTTCCCATTGATAATTGGTTTAAATTATTAAAGCACATAAGAGGTTATTAACTAGAGAGAGTATAAATTACTTTTTTTTTTTTTTTTGCTGAGCATGACTTTTCAAAGTCTCCCAAACTTCCACTTCAAAAAAGCTTTAAATGTAAAGTCATTACCAAAATATATATATATATATAATCTTTTAAAAATTATCTCCAGAGTGGATGGATGAGGAGAGCAGATGCTTCATGAATTTGAGATCATGTTACCTGCCATGAGAATAGAAAATGGGAAACAGTATTTAAGTAATGCTAATGTTGCTCAGGGGGCAGCTGGCATTGGCTACATCCAGAGTCATGGCTGTAGGCCCCTGGAACCGATAACCTCCCTGAGGGATGGGAACAGGTAGCTGGAAATGTACCCTCAGAACTCCTGGGAGACTCTGGGATGTAGGGCACAGCTGCATTGGCATGGGCGAAGGCATCTGTAGTAGCCACCCCGGGGAGGGATTAGAGACCCGATCCCATAACCTCCTCCAGTGTGTGGAAGCAGTGGGCGGGGAGGAGCTGAGCCCAGGAGATTTTAGAAAGCGGCCCAGCCAGAGCAAAGTGAGTGACATACATCTTCCTTCCCACGCTGGAGATGCTGATTTATATCCCTGTTCTCCAAGCCCTTCCGGACTTTTCTGCAAATAGGACTGATGAGCCTGCTCTTATCTAAGGCTGTTCCAATCTTCTGGGGCTCTGAATTAGCATTTATAGGATGTACTGTTCTGGCAAGAGACCCTATATCTAGTAAGGCCAATTATCTCCTCGGATTCTTAGTTCTATCTTTATTCATTAACTCCCGTTTCCTCTCTCAGAAATGAGCTCACTTGGGCTGCTTGCCTTTTCTTTGAATGACTTTTCCTCCTTGTGGCCTAAATCCAGGATCCTTTTGCTCGAACCCCCTCTAGGCCTCCTCTTTTGCCCTGTGGCCTCCTCATCTCCACCTTTTGCTAGGCAGTGGTGCCCTCGCTGAAAGAATGAAAATGAAGAGCAACACTGCTCTCTCCCGCCACCCAGCCCAAGGCCGGGCTCTGCTTTGTCTGGGCTGTCAGGATGACAGATATGCTACAATTACAGAGCCATCTCTTTAAAGATGGTCATGATGTATCAGTATGGGAGGTAAGAGGCTATGAAACAGAAACAGTCACACACACATTGGAATGAAGACTCCCACCTACCTTTCGAGGTACTTCTTTTCCTTTTATAACTGTTCCTCCCCCAAGACCAATCTTATTTTTATAGATGCCAACTCGCTTGTTCAGGATCGGACTCTAGCCAATAGGACCAATATGAAAGCTTTCCCAGAATAAGAATTCTTTTTTAACCAGAAACAGGAAAGTCTGTTTCATTCTGAAGTCAGAATTTACCCCAGCTATAAGAAGCTGGACTGCAGAAAGTGATAATGATCCTAGCAGCCAGAGAGGGATGGTGAGTCAGGGAGGTGAAGAACAGAAGTGCTAATGGAATTTGAGACTTGGGTTCCAATTATTGTCCTGGCCTTCCTAAATTGGAATATTAGCCTCTCCTTCTTTGACTACATACCCTTACCAGATGTCCTTCCAGTAAATCTACTTCTAAGTTCAATTTAGCCCAAAGGACTCCTGATTAATACAGAAATATATTCTTCAGTGGTATACACCAATATATCCACACTACTCCGCTCTGGATTTTTTTTCTTTTACTTATCTGTATTTATCCCACTTTATAACGAACCTGAAATATTTATATATTATTTTGATCATGATATATATTATTTTGGTCGGATGACTTAACTGATTAAAAGAGAAATACCTGTCAAGAAAACTACAAATGTAACTCTGGAGGAAATCACCAGATAGGAGGTGACACCCACAACAGAGTCAGGATCACATGCTTTCCCTGCAGATGTGCACCGAGTTCTGGCCGGTGCTGTCAGATGGTGAGGGGACAAGAGTGAGACCATCTAGACATGGTGATAATAGAGCTCATGGGTTGCTAAGGGATACAGATACAATATCAATAACCACCCAACCTAGGTAAAGCTGCAACAACGACGAGTACTATGAAGAGAAGCTGTATGGAAATAAGGAGATATGACCAGGTTAGAAAAATCATGGATACTTCTGGAGAAAAATGCCACATAAGAAAGAAAAAGCAGGAATTAATTGAGAATGAGAGAAGGAAGAATGGTGACTGCACGTCAAGGCTCCCTGTTAGAAGGGAATAGGGGCATCTGAGAAATAAAAGTGCTTGAAGTGGAGGGAACATTCTGTAGGGCAGCGTGTGTAAGAATCACAAAGAACCAGGAGGCACCACGGATCCAGTTATCATCTTAGGATTGGTGGACTGAGGGGAGGAACTGGCCACTGGAACTCAGAAAGATAGCATTGTGCACAGAATAGTCTATGATGAGAGATAAGGCTTTACAACAAATGCTGAAGAAAGTCCACGATGACCACGCAAGGTGAGGAGAGGCCAGGGAAATGCCAACTCTCACCTTACTCTCCTTTCTTGCCCCTGATCTCTGACCTGGGCTCAACTCATCCAAAGTCAGACAGAAAAAGGCCTCTTTGAAGTACATATACGTCAATCTCCTATGGCACAAAGCAGAGAAAGATGAAGCATCTGTCTATAGGGGAAACCAAAAAACAGCCAGCTCATGGACATGCAAAACCATACAGCAAATATAACAGACATTTACTAAATATACAGTGTTTATGGACTGGCACCAGGAACCTTAGTGAACAATGAAGGAAGTACCAGCCTCTATTGGAACTACAGAAGCTCAGAAGAAAACATGTAGAAGACTATGTGGGCACTGGAAACACTAAATAAAAATAAAGCCATAGCCCACGAGAGCAACACAGGGCGTCACTTGGCAGTGCGTGAGTAATTAGCAGGGATGTATGCAGGTAAAATGTGCTGCTGGCCCCCAGAAGCGAGGGACTCTGTAGCCTGAAATGACCATGCAAGACTTCCTAAAAGAAGGGCTGCGATTTATAGGCTATAGTGTTGGTTGCTCAGTTTGTTCCCATGGACTGTAGCCACCCAGGCTCCTCTGTCCATGGAATTCTCCAGGCAAGAATATTGGAGCGAGTGGACATTTCCTTCTCCAGGGGATCTTCCTCACTCAGGGATCAAACACGGGTCTCTTGCATTACAGGTGGACTCTACCATCTGAGCCACTGGGGAAGATATAGGCTAGGAGATGAATGACTACAAAATGGCAGAATAGAAAAAAAGCAAGTTATGTTTAAGAAATCTAACTATCTAACAAGACTATCAATTTGATTATCACAAAGGCCATATAAACAGGCAGACAGCAACTGTTCCAGAAACGTTATCTTAGTCATTGACTTTTTTTTTTTTTTTCTTTGAAACTGAGTATCTAGAGTGTGTGTGTCAGGCACTGGTCTTAACGCTGAGGATGCAGCTGCGAACATGATGGACAAGGACCCTGTAAATGTAGAGATTATATTCTGATGCGGCAAATGGAATATAAATAAATGACATATTAGGTAAACATCAGATACCCTGAGGTCTTATGGAGAGAATTCATATCAGCTTATGTACTAGAGAATAACTAAATAGTCACTGCAGGGGATGGTTAAGAAAAACTGCAATAAGGAGTTCTTTGAGCTTGGCTGAGACTTAAATAACTAAAATTATTCCTGTTCCATATCATGATCAAGAGCATTTCAGGCAGAGAGAAAAATGACGTCCAAGGCCTAAACCAGATACTTGAGTAATGAAGGTGTTTGAGGAATAAGTGAAGAGCAGAGGCTATGCTACGTGGTTCTGATAAAGGTTACACCAGATGCTGAGACTGGAGTGTGTCCACTAGCAAGAGGTAATAGTTACATTTTCAGGAATTTTGTGAGCCCGCTGACATGACTTTGGTAGCCTGTTGTTGGCTGTGGTGGGAGTGGTTACACCAGAGAAATTGGCAGACAGTATAAATCAAGAGTTCCTCCAGTTCCCAGCCCCCACCCCCACTCAGAGAACCTGTTCTTAAACAGCTGCCAGCACACCACAGCAAGGATGCCAGAGGAAACTGGAGAAGTAACCAGAGACCTGTCCTCAAAGGCTTTATAAGCCAGGAGTTTCCATTTAATTCTAAGTGTGATGGGAAGCCATTAGAAGGTCTTAAGTAGGATGTGGACATAACTTGATTTGCATTTTTAAAAGATAGTCTGGCTCCTTTGCAGAAAACTTTGAGTGGGTTAAAAAAAGGGGGAGGAAACAGGAACATCGGCTGAGTGGCTACCACATTAGTCTGGATGAGACGTGACAAAGGCTTTGACGAGGGTGCAGAGTGCAAATGAAGTGGGATCTGAGTTCCCCAACCAAGGATCCAGCCATCAAAGTGCAAAGTCCGAACCTCTGGATTGCCAGGGAATTCCCTAGAACATATAGTTCTCAACTCATAGATTTTATCTAGAAGTTGAGGTAAATGGAAGAATCAAGGATAATTTCTGATTTTTTTTTTTTTTTGCTTAAGAAAATAGGTATATGGTGGTGCCATAAGCTGAAAGGTAAAGAATTTATGTAATACAAGAGGCAATGTGGGGAACAAAGAAAATGATACTCATCCTGTTAAGTTTGATATTTCTATACGGCATCCATCTGTAAATGTCAAATAGAGAAGGAGATATTCATACTTGGATTATTGTGGCAAGGTAGAAACTGGAGACATAGTTTGAGAGTCATTGATACATATGAAGTATTTAAAACCAGAGTATGTGTTAGATCACCAAAGGAGGGGGATGCAAAGAGAGACAGAAGCAGGAGGTAAAAACAGAGATAGAGCAAAGAGGAGGAGCCAGCCCTGAAGATTGAACAGTGACACATTAGCCTGGAAGAAAACCAGGAGAGTCTATGCCAGGATCCGCAAGAAAATGTACTCCATGAAGTCAGAGTTTATTTTGTTGAGTGCTACTGGAGATCAAGTGAGATAAAAAGAAAGATGTCACTTGGACAGGTGACAAAGGGATTTCTAATGCTTCTAATCATAGCAGTGTCAGTGAAGTAGGGAGGACTGAATGAAGACTCCTTGGAATAAATTCAAGTAACGATGTTCAGTGAAGAAGGAAAAATGATTATAAAGGGGAAGAGACGACAGTAGCTGGAGAAGGCTATGAGGTCAAGAGTTGTTTGTTTTGTTTTTTTTTTCCCCTCATTTTACTGTTTAGGTAGGCATAATTAGAATGTGTTTGTATATTATAGAAAGGGAAATCTCAATGAATGGGGGAGGCAATAAATACAGGAGCCAAGTCCTTGAAACAGTAAGAAAGAACAGGAACTAGAGTGCAAGCTGCTAAGTCACTTCAGTCGTGTCCGACTCTGTGCGACCCCATAGACGGCAGCCCACCAGGCTCCATTGTCCCCGGGATTCTCCAGGCAAGAACACTGGAGTGGGTTGCCATTTCCTTCTCCAATGAATGAAAGTGAAAAGTGAAAGTGAAGTCACTCAGTCCTGCCCAACCCTCAGTGACCCCATGGACTGCAGCCTAGCAGGCTCCTCCATCCATGGGATTTTCCAGGCAAGAGTACTGGAGTGGGGTGCCATTGCCTTCTCCAAGAGTGCAAGAGGAGGGTTCAATTCAACAGACATCTATTAACTGCTCTTGATATATCCTGTTTCAGTGTACAGATTTCTGATATCATACCTGGAATATTTTCCAACATTTATTTCCCCTATTAGATTCAAGGTGCTTAAGGACTGAATCCCTATTTTGTTCTGGTTTCAAGTCCCAGCCCAATTTCAGGCACCCAGTAAGACTTAATACGTGTTTTGTTCAGTATGTGTTTGAATGAGATTAAAAAGTTTTAACCTAAACTATCAGCATTGGCAGTTACTTGAGCTTTTGATTTAATCATAGACAGCACTGAGAAGACAGCTATAACTAGTAAAAAACAGACAACTTCAATTACAGAATTTTTTTCTTCCTTTAATTTTGACTTAGATTGACAGAGAAAAAGGTTGAGGCCAGATGGATGTGGGAGTCAGGGAAGAGAGAGCTTCTTCTACAAGTCACCAAAGAGAAAGACAGCTCTTTCACATAGAATCCAGTTTATTTTAATTCTTAACAAAAACATGTACGTGTAACCCCAATGTTCCCACACTGAGAGTAGAGTGTCAGCTTTTTGGTTTATCATCTTAGTGTGTCTTCACTATAATCATAATCTCCTGGACCTCCTTGAAAGCACTTGCACTACATGTGAGCCCCAGGCCAGGGAGACCAAGGCCAATCGCTCTTCCTAATCCCAGCCCCACCCCATCACCAACACATCAATTTCTGTCCTCATTGTGTGCTCTCTCCTCTGAAATATTCTCCAAATTCTTCTCATCTTTCAACATTCCAAGAACTCATAAGACTCCTTCTCCTAGAGAAAGATGCCTATTTGTTTGCTTAAATTTTGTAGCATTTAGTGAATCAATTATGCAGCAACTGTCAAATACCTGACTGAGTTGACTTTGCATGAGTCTACATGCATGCATGCTTGGGTGAGTGTCTGTGTGTGAGACGGAGATTCCTGTCTGTCTAGGAGAAGTGGACCTGTCGCCAGATGACAGGTGTTCATCAAAAAAGACCTGGGCCCTAGCATCTCTTCTGCTCCTCCACCCTCAGCAACCTAGAGAACGAGGTCAAGGACTGCGTGCTCTTGAGAAATTCAGCTATAAATGTGGATGGAACATTTATAATAGTCTGTTTCATGTAAGTACTGCAATCACCACATCCCCCTGGTGGTAGGTTCTGACTGTTAGTTTTTATTACAAAGACAATATATAAAAATGTACAAACTTCCAATTATAAAGAAATAAGTGGGACTTCCTTGGTGGTCCAGTGGTTAAGAATCTACCTTGCAATGCAGGGGACTTGGGTTCAATCTCTAGTCAGTGAACTAAGATCCCACATGCAGCAGAGCAACTAAAGGCCTCGTGCCAGAACCAGAGAGTCCTCATACCGCAATTAATGAAGTCTGTGTGCTCTGGAGCCTGTGTCCTACAATTATTGAGCCCACGTGCCACAACTAGAGAGTCTATGCACCACAGTGAAAGATCCTGCATGATGCAACCAAGACCGAATACAGCCAGATAAACAAATAAACACTTTTTAAAAACCTCTTTAAAAATTTTTAAAAATAAAAGAAGTCATAAGAATGTAATGGATAGCATGGTGACTACAGTTAAAAGTGTATTGCACATTTGAAAGTTGCCTAGTCAATCTTGAAAGTTCTCACCAGAAAAAACAAACACATAGAGTACTATATTTTCTATTTTTAAAACTTTTAAAAATTATGTCTTAGTAAAGTTTCAAAGTTATTCAACCAGCGTGATTATGACATCGTAGCCAGAAAACGAGCCTAGCTCACCTGAAAGGAGACAGAACAATGGGGTTAAGTGGGAAGCTCACACACGGCTTCAGAAGACCTGGAACATCCTTAAACTTGTCCAGAGCTATGTGATCTTAGGAGAGTCACCTCACTTTATCCAGGCCCTGATTTCTAATGTGAAAAGTTTTGGGTAAATGATCCCTAAGGTTCTTCCCACCCTGTCTGCCTGAGACTCTAAGGCTGTGAATGAGATCTGAGCTTTATCACCATGCTTTGATCAACACTGGAGACCACACTCTCTCCTGACATGCTGTGCTTCCTGGAATATAATTGAAATAATGTGGGTGTCATATCTCTTTTGATTCCCCAAACGTGAACCGAAGTCATCAACTCTCCTCATTTAACCTTTCAACAAAGAGCTCTGTTTGTTTCAGCCGGGGGCAGTAGAAATAATTACAATAGAAATGTCTTAATATAAAGAGGAACAGCTAATATTCCAGCCACTAAATTAGAAAATATCCATGTGCCCATATGGCAGCCAGAAATCATTCTCCCATTAGCCACTGGCTTTCAGTTAGTAAAATGGAAATCAATTTACCAAACGCCATGGCCATGCTGAAAGCAGAGCTGCCCTAAAAGACCCTTCAGCATTACGCTCCTTGTGGGGGTCCACTCAGGCCGGCAGCTGGCGACACCCCGAACGGCACGCTGTGATGGGCTCTGTTGTTAGCTGAGGTGGATGCCCTCTAGCAGTCCTCCCTGGCGCCTGCCTGGCACCAGAACTGGCTGCCTCTTCCTATTTGTCTCTGTGTTCCTCTCGGCGTAATGTGGGTATTTGTTTTACTAAAGGGCTTGCTTCACTCACTTGGTATTAGACTTAGGGATCAGACATGAAATAATTATTCAGCCTAGAGCAGCTTTTTTTCTGGTACTGCCATTTCTAAATGAGCAGCCAGTTCCTGCAGAGATCTGTGTTAAGGAGAAAAACCACTCACAGTCTGACTAGAGTTTTGTAAAGATGGAGAGAGGCCTACTAAACCCTTTATCTGCTGTTAACCTTAAAAATAAAAGAATTCTCCAGCTTTCCCCTGAATCGTGGAATCCCCAGAATCAAGCATATGGCTCTGTCACTGGTATCCATGCAACTCAGCTTATACCTCGCACCTCTAGGGTGGTGACCTTCACCTGAGACCCCCAAACTCACAGGCTCTGTCTTTGTCATATCTATGTACTGAATAAGTCAGGATCTTCACTTCAGGAAGGCCCAGTCAATTGCCTTTAGAAGAATTCAATGTCACTGTGGTGTGCACAATTTCAGGCTCCTGTTCACTAATTGCTGCTTCTAGGGCTGCAGTCCATGGGGTCGCGAAGAGTCAGACACGACTGAGCGACTTCACTTTCACTTTTCACTTTTCACTTTCATGCATTGGAGAAGGAAATGGCAACCCACCCCAGTGTTCTTGCCTGGAGAATGCCAGGGACGGGGGAGCCTGGTGGGCTGCCGTCTATGTGGTTGCAGAGAGTCGGATGTGACTGAAGCGACTTAGCAGCAGCAGCAGCAGCTGCAAAGGTTGATCACAAAGAGTCGGACATGATTGAGCAACTGAACTGAAGGGTTGATCAGAAGGACGAGAATTCAAAATCCGTCCACACAGAATTAAATTTGTACTATTTTGTTGTTACTGTTGTTGTTGAGAATGCCACATAAATAATTTTCTACCTATTTCTGAGAAGTTTCTATGTGCTTGCCAGCCTGAGTCTCAGGACTGGACTTTAGTTCGTTCAGTCCAAATGACTCATACAGAGTATTTAGTATCTGAAGATGTGGATAACCACAGATAAGTACTTTCAATCATTCCTCAAATATTTAATGAGCAATCATGTGCTGAGTTCTGTGGATAAATGGTATTTGCCTTCCCAGATATCATAGTCCAGCAAGAAAGACAGAAAATTGAACAGACACAATTACTACAAAATACACCAGGTACTGTGAAAAGCTTGGTACAAAGGAAAATAATAAAGCCTATGGCAGATCTGTCATTACAACTGAGCAAGCCAACCCCAGGATGACTTTTTGCGATATAGTTCAAGCCATGCCTTATCTTCATGTTGATGCCTTCTCTTTTGGTGTTTCCAAGTGATGTCTTTCCATTTGCTCAAACATACTTTTAGTTTTTCCTGTAGTTTTATAGATGGGCTTCCCTTGTGGCTCAGATGGTAAACAATCTGCCTGCAATGCGGGAGATGTGGGTTTGATACCTGGGTGGGGAAGACCTCTTGGAGAGGAGAATGACAAACCATTCCAGTATTCTTACCTGGAGAATTCCATGGGTAGAAGAGACTGGCGGGCTCCAGTCCATGGGGTCATGAAGAGTCAGACACAACTGAGCGACTAACACACACAATACTAAGTAAACATTCTTATTAATACCATTATACACACACACACACACACACACAATAAGACTGTCCCTGTTCAAAGGACTTAGCTAGTAAATGAAGCAGAAGACAAAATATCTACGTCTAAGGAACTTAAAATCTATGTATGAAAAAAGTATACATAAAACACAAACATGGTATGTAAAAAAAGTAAATGGTATGTAAATAAAAAAACATGGTGTGTAAATAAAAAAATATACATAAAAGTATTCAAACATGGTCTGAAGTCTAAGTAAACAGAGTCAAAGCAGTAGAATGCATTCTAAAACCTAGTATATCTGTAAGTGCATGTTGAATAAGTCAGAGAAGAGGAGGGCCATAAACCCAATCTGCCTCCATCATATAAGTATCTCCTGTGCACCTTCCACTGTTTCAGGCCTCAAGGATGTGAAGGATAAAAAACATGGGGCCTGCACTCTAGGATCAAACTCCAGCCCCAAGCAGACACAGAGAGAGGCATCATTGTCTAAGTGCCACTTCCCTAGTCAGACTTTCCACATTCTAGCCTCTGCTTTCCACTTACTAACAATATGACTTTGGGCAAGTTTCTCATCTGTAAAATGGAGACAATTAACAGTATTTACCTTGCAGGGTTATCTTTTTTTATTTAAATGAGACAATATGATTAAAACTCCTAGTATAATTATTGGCTTACATTGCATGTCAATAAATGTTGCTGGTGTTGGAGAAGACTCTTGAGAGTCCCTTGGACTGCAAGGAGATCCAACCAGTCCATTCTGAAGGAGATCAGCCCTGGGATTTCTTTGGAAGTAATGATGCTAAAGCTGAAACTCCAGTCCTTTGGCCACCTCATGTGAAGAGCTGACTCATTGGAAAAGACTCTGATGCTGGGAGGGATTGGGGGCAGGAGGAGAAGGGGACAACAGAGGATGAGATGGCTGGATGGCATCACTGACTCGATGGACGTGAGTCTGAGTGAACTCCGGGAGTTGGTGATGGACAGGGAGGCCTGGCGTGCTGTAATTCATGGGGTCGCAAAGAGTCGGACACGACTGAGTGACTGATCTGATCTGATACTTTTATTGAATGATACTATTATTAACCACAGATTTTTTAACCAAAATGAATTTAATTTAATAGAAGGCCTCTCATCATCTTCTTCTGGGGCAGGCCAACTATAGTCACCTGCAAGACGATGGAATCTAGCAGAACAGATAAAACCTAGCCAGTGAATATTGCTACTTAGAGACACTTAGCCTTGTAACTGAATCTGTGTAATGACCAAGAAAGTAAATGTATCTGAGAAATAGATTTGATTGACTTAAATGCTTAGTTTTCTCTGTGTGTCAATGTGCAGCGCACAGCTTGAATTAAGACTGTCCTGAGCCTAATGGTACAGGAACAAGAATGGCAGGTAGTGTGTGGGATGGAAAGGGGCAGGAAGGTTCAAGAGGGAAGGGATTTGTATATATAATTATGGCTGATTCATATTGCTGCACAGCAGAAACCAGCAAAACATTGTAAAGCAAATTAAAAAAAAAAGAGAGATTCATAAACAGATAGACTCAGGTCACCTCAACTCAATGCTATGGAGGTAGAGACTCTGAAGCAGAGGCTGGAATAAAACTCCTGAAGTGGGGAGAGTGGTATGCAGCTGCAAAGTTAAAGCAGGAGCTGGAATTTTAATAGAGTCTGTGTTTAGTCATGGCTAAACTAGGTGGGGAGGTGGAGAAAAGTCCTTAAGGAAATGTTTCCACAAGGGCCTTTCCCTCCTCCCTTTCCCTTAAGGAAACTCTGGAAAGCACAGCTGAAAAGTTTACATTCTGTGAGGGTGTAAATCAGAATCATATTTCTGTTTCCAGCAATAAGTAGAAACAAGACGAACCTGATGGACTCAAACAGGTAAAGTCTGACCGCAAAATGACTCTGGGGCTTGTTGGAAAATCAACGTCTATGGGATCTGTTTCATTAGAGGGAAGACATGGCAGATCACCTTTCTGCATCAGCGCTCGGGCCTGACCTGTGGCAGCCTCACTCTCAGTGGACTAGCTGTGGTCGTCTGAGGCAGGACATCTCAGCAAGGAGGCTGCTGTCCCCAGGGTCGGGCCACATCTATGTCCACATCAGAAAGCCTGTAAATGTCCAATCCAGGAATCAAATCTCCAGCTGTCTAGGCTTACGCCCTGATTGTTTTTGTGTTCTCTGGCAATATAAGGAAGGTGGCAAGATAAGGAACAAACAGGTGACACCATCACTAGCTGTATTTTGACTTTCTGAAGAGAGAAATAAAATGCTACCCATGATGGGGCAGAAACGGGCACAGAGACAGTGTGGTGTGGTTACAAGTAAGGAGTCTGGAGTCAGTCTCTCTGTGTTCAAATCCTCAAGAAGTTGTTTCACCTCTCTAAGACTCAGTTCCATCTGCAAAACGGAGGTAATAATAGCAGCAATTCCACAGGGCTATTTGTGAGGAATAAACACTAATTTATGAAAAGCATTCAGAATAATAATTTATGAAAAGCATTCAGTATTGTTATTCTGAATGTATTATTAAGTGTGATAGCCTCACACTTAACAAAGGCTATCATTATTGTCAAGAATTGCTCATATTTTTTCCCCAAGTGGATCTTGGGAGAATGAGAACTAGGTCCCCTTATGCAGGCCTTAATAATGACTTGCTTGTGGAAAGGAAATAGAGCTTTGTAGGAGACAGCTCCTTTATGAATTCCAGTGTCCTGGGTCTGTATTGCAGGTACATACATGGAAGCCAAGGAGATAAGCTATGTGCATCACCAATAAAAACCCCATGTCCCTGGGACTGTCCCCTCCTAACCCCTCAGGGCATTGCTGATGGAAGAAAAAGGAGGGTCAGTTAATCTGCTCGTCAGCCATGCAGGACCCATCCTTCAGGCCTCTCTTGATTACAGCAGTACTGTAGCACTTGACAAGTGCAGACTAGCACCTGATCTGTGGAAAACTTAGCCTGGGGTCTCCGAAGAGGGAAGGACATATTCCTCTCATCAAAGCTATGAGTTTCCTGAGGAAAAATGTCTCATCTACAAAAACAACTGGCAAGCCCATGAGGATCTGGTGGCTCAGACAGTAAAGAATCTGCCTGCAATGCAGGAGACTCAGGTTTGATCCTTGGGTTGGGAAGATCCTCTAGAGAAGGGAACGGCTACCCACTCCAGTATTATTGCCTGGAGAATTCCATGGACAGAGGAGCTTGATGGGCTACAGTCCCTGTGTCACAAAGAGTCAGACATGACTAAGTGACTTAACATTTTCACTGAAGTCCTGCTCATTCACCCTCTCTCAGGACTGTATAGAAACAAGAGCACAAAGTTTCCTACAAGAGATAAAGATTCCTGCCTTCAGACATGGAGGAAATCTGAGGTTACTGAAGCCTTTGGTCTAAGATGGGAACTCTGGCTTCCCAGCAAGCACCCAGGAGTTACCAGCACCTTCCCTGACTATGTGGAGATCCCTGACTATGTGGAAAGCATCTGCTTTCTCTACCCAAACCTCACATAAGAATGGCTCAAATTCCTCCAATCCAATTAACTAGGATACCTGAAGGAGACTGAGGCACTGGCTCATCTTAAAAACCAACGGCGTAATTTTCTGAACATTTTTAGTGTAATGAAAGTCCACTGCTTTGGAAGTCAGACTAGAGTTGGGTGTGCCTTCTTCTGCTGCTAACTTGCTATATGACTTCTGGTACCTTCCTTCAAATCCGGGATAAATGAGTCATCTCTTTAGTGAGATGAAGATAAATAACACAAATGCTTCCCAGCACCATGGTGTTCTGATCAAGAGAAGCTGTAATGATCTCCACTAAAGCAGAAAGCAATGAGACACATTAGCAGAGAGTCTGCAGTTTCCAAAACTGGGTCTAAGGTATTTCACAGTCAGAGCCCCTGGTGGACAAGTTAACTCTATGACAAATCTGTGATATTTGACAATTGAAGATAATTACTGGTAAAATAAACTATACAGTTACCAAAAGAAAAGAAAAAGGAGACCAGTAATATAGCCATATACTTTAAAAGCATTCCTTTTGTTATGAGAAAGGCCTCAAAATTTATTTTTTCCATTGGCCTCTGCCATAAGGTAATAACTCAAATTATGGGAAAAAAAACTGAAGGAAGTTTTTATGACCAGCTGAACACTGGAAATATAAACTTCTGAAAATTTTAACTTTATAACCATTTCTGAATCTGCCCTAATAAGACAAATTGCTTCCACCTTTCCCTATGATTGCATATTTTGAGGCTTCTTCATTGACTAGTACATAGGGATAGATTGTGATGTCACACTTACTAAGAGTTTCCAATGGCAAACACTGTCAAACTGCAAACAGAATGTCAAGCTATAAACAAACTGGTCTCAGCTTTATTAATATAGTACATGTGATACTGAATCCAGCTCCCCTGGTGGCTCAGATGGTAAAGAATCTGCCTGCAATGCGGGAGGCCTGGGTTTGATCTCTGGGTGGGGAAGATCCCCTGGAGAAGGGAACAGCTACCCACTCCAGTATACTGACCTGGAAAATTCCATGGATAGAGGAGCCTGGTGGACTACAGTCCATGGGGCTGCAAAGATTTGGACATGAAAGTCCCTTGGACTGCAAGAAGATCCAACCAGTCCATTCTGAAGGCGATCAGCCCTGGGATTTCTTTGGAAGGAATGATGCTAAAGCTGAAACTCCAGTACTTTGGCCACCTCATGTGAAGAGTTGACTCACTGGAAAAGACTCTGTTGCTGGGAGGGATTGGGGGCAAGAGGAGAAGGGGACAACAGAGGATGCGATGGCTGGATGGCATCACTGACTCAATGGACGTGAGTCTGAGTGAACTCCGGGAGTTGGTGATGGACAGGGAGGCCTGGTGTGCTGCAATTCATGGGGTCGCAAAGAGTCGGACACGACTGAGTGACTGATGTGATCTGATGATCTGAGCAACTTTCACTTTCACTTTTGTGATACTGAATTACCAAATGTATGCAGAAAAGGGAAGCCTACACATGGAAATCTTCAAGTACATCCAGGAGGAATCATATATCACCATATCCTTCCTGGAATCACTCAGTGGATTTTGTGCATTACCATCAACTATATGCCATGTATTATTTTAAAGTAGGTCATTTGAATCTTTACAGTTATGTACCATCAGCACCTAAATTTAGATCTGGGCAATCTAGAGCCATGTGACTATGTGAAAACGGGTGATTATGAGACAGATTCATATTTTTAATTTTATTCTTTGTGCTCAACACTTTACTGGGAAAAGAGGAAATCTCAGTTCCCAAGCAAAGAATATATACTTGCTGAATGATGGATGGAATGCTGCCATCTCTTGGTAATCTAGCACAGAGGAAAACAGTTTCCAGAAAAGTGATTTTGCATTTTTATTGGCTAAAGGCAATGCAGTTAAGAAGCATAATTCTACTCTTCTGGTGTCAGAACAATCTATAATTGCTGTTATTATTTTTAGCATTTAATGCTTACGGTGCATATTGAAGCTATTCCCTGACAATAATACCATATTAAAAAGAATCCATCACATGGTTTCACTGGCTTAGCTTTCACAAAGGAAGGTCTAAATTAGATCGGCCTGCTTCTCCTCTTAAACCTTGGCTCTTTTTGGATCTGTGTTGAGTAATCCTCACTCCTAAAGGTCACAAGTTACACATGACCCCTGTGAGTTCTGTGCATCATCTAAACAAACATTCTCTCTTCTAATACATGTAGCAGAGAGAGCCAGGAAAATGGCTGGCCCCTGAGACTGACTTCTGGTAGAATGAAAAAGCCAGGATTCAGGGAATAGTGGCTCTTTGTACTGGTTCTACAACTTTGGTCTAGCAAGTCACACCACCTCAGTTTTCTCAGCTGTAATGTGGAGACAGTAATCTCTATTCTACCTACCTCATCATGTTACTATAAGGCTCAAAGAGAATTCCAGGTGTGAAAATGTTTTGCAAGGAGCAAAGCTTTGAACTTAGGTCAAGGCTGATCAGAGAGAGAGTGACACTGTTCATGTTCTTCAGAGGGTATTTACAATAAATCTAAATAACTTGTATTTGGCTTTGTTCATAGTTGGTTACTATTTTTCTCAGAGTCGAGCGTCTGATGACACCAATAAAGCCATATAAACAAGCCAGTAGAATTACTGCAGTGGTATTATCATAAGCTGTCGAGCTAGCCAAAGTTATCAAAGTGTCATATCAATTCATGGCCCAACAGTATAATTTCAGCCACCCAAAGGCATAACATATTCAGGGTAGCCCGGAAGGTGGGACAAATCATTCCGCCTCACCATCATTTTATTATAGCTATAATACTCCTTCCACAGTAGGTGTCACTCTGTTCGAATGTTACCTGTTCACATTTTGTCTTGTCCCAAAGACAACTTGGTTTGCTAATGTGTGCCTAAGAAGGGCTTAATACTGTACTTGGGGCTGTATTTGCTCCATAAATATGTATTCGATTGTTAAGTTGAAGTGAATTAAGTAGTACTGACCATTCACCGTATTCTAAGTGCCAAAGAATGAAGAGAAATGAGTTAAAATAAATTCTAAGTACAGTGTACACACTAGAAAAAAAATGTACCCATTGTTGGAAGAAGTGCGATTTTTGAAAGAGGAAATAAATTGAGAGAATGTCATAAAACAGTACATTGCTAATATTTTTCCAAAGTCTGAAAATATTTTTGGTGAGAAGTAGAAAAAAAAATCATGTTTATTTGGGAACAATAGGTGAGTTGAGGGGACAGAAAAGATCTGGTGCTTCATATGAGCCAACACAATGAGAAACTGCTGCCAGAACAGCCCTTGGAGCCTGGACTGTGCCAGTAAAAGAACGACATTCAAAGCAAGTTTAATAGGTTCACCCTAAAATGTGTGTGCATGTGTGTGTGTGTATACACACACATCTAAAGTGTTATATTAAGTTATAAGCTATTCATTTGAAGGATCGTGGAAAATCTTCCAGAGAATGGCAACTAACATAAAGAAGATTCTGGAAAACAATGACAAGTAGAAACAAAGAAGAAAATGAGCAGGGTACAGAAGAGAAAACAGAACTTTCAAAGGATATGTCAACTATATTCAGATGTTAGGAAATTGTCCTGTGAAAGAGGTTGAGAGTTGATGTGTAACTCCAGAAGCTAAGAATTTATGTCATTGGAAAGAAATTAAAAAGAAGGATCTTCTCAATCTACAACAAAATAAAACAGACCCAGAAGTTTCTATTGGGATTCTCAATTGGTGGTGAGCTGTCCAACATGGAGATGAGCTTCTTGGCCCAGATATATTTCAGGACAAGATAGAGGGGATGGGAGCCACTAGCAGGATTTTGACAGGAGAGTCCTTCATAGGATAAAGGTCCTCCCTAAGCAAAATGATACATTCTTACCATTTTAAAATATACACTGTATTTTAAAAAACACTATTTTAAAATACACTATTTTAAAAATATACACTATGAATATAAGATTTTTCAATTATATACCATATATACTTTTAGAACACCATGTGGAAAATCTGCTATTAAAAACTTTGGTTATGAGAAAGAAATAGAGAAGTCAGAATTATTAGCAATGGAAGAATGAAGCAAATTTGCAAATTTTGACAGAATTCCTAGACAGGAGCCCTGGGTAACTGCTTCAGGGTTAGCATTTATGTACCAGCTCTATGGTGTAACATTTAACTAGGTTCCACCTGTAATCTATACACAGGGAGGTTGCCTTACATATAATCACTAAAGGCAGTCCTTCACCAAGGTGAGTTTGTCTTATATTTAGATAAAATGATTATAAGTGTTTGCTTTTGAGATTGTAACATCCTCTGTACCAGCTCTCCTGCCTAGTACATAATTAACCTGTCAACCCACCCTGCAGTAATAAGTGTGATAGGCAGGAAATATATTAGGAAGGAACTTTTGTGTGATGTGCTTTCAAGCCCTCTTTTATCCTTCAACTATCTTTCCTTTTAATTAGCACTTGGGTAACAGCATACCATAATGAATTACCATATTACTGTTATCAATAAAAATTATTTTGGGTCTAAAGTAGTCATTAAGATGAAATGTGTAAGACCTGTTCTGGATAGTTTGTAAGGAGATAGCAGTTGGAAATCAAGTCTCTATTTTGTATATTCATTTGAGAAGATTCAGAAGATTCTAAGATCTGTAAATACATGTTTTCTAAATGTAAAGATGTGAATATATGGGAGATAAAGGAAAGAGAGTAAGTGTATGCATCTGGGGAGAACACAGTGCTGATATATTAAAGAAGACATTTTTGTTAAACATGGCATATTGAGCAAACATTTTTATGTCTGCCATCTCTCCAAAAAAACCTAACTAAAACAACAGTAAGGGGACTAATTGCACCCCAAGTACAAAATGAATGGGACACAAAATGAAAATAACCAAAGACTACAGGCCAAAAAGCAGAAGAATGAGAGAATCTAACCTGTCAGGTGTGGGCATATTTCAACTAGTAGCAGAGACAACAGAGGAGTAACCCAATTTACCCTCCACAAAATGTCTCCTGTAAGCTTAATAATCACCAATATCAGGTATCTAGAGCTATGGAAATGAAGGTGGGGGCAAAGAGGAAAAAGACTAAGTAGAAGATCATTTAAGAAGCTAGATAAAAGGTTCCCGTCTTCTCTTGGCTCAGCTGAGCAACTTCTCCCCCATACCCTGCAGGCAGATTAGAGGTGGAAGTGTCATCCTTGGATGGGGTAAAAGACCAGACACAGTTGAGAGTGGAGATTTGATAGGATACTCCTCTCCCAGAAGCCTTAAGTGTGTCTGAAGCCAGAAGCATATAGCCCAGGCATAAAGTTCACAGTCCAAGAGAAAAAAACTTAAGTCTCTCAGTGAAAAGTCTAACCAGTTCCATCTATAATAAAACCCACCAACATACACACCTGATTAGCATTTAATCAGGCTTTCTGCATTATCCTATTAAATGAGTATTTAGTAAAAGGTATCACATGAAATTCAAGGATAATGCCATGCAAGAGTCAAAGAATGAAGCAAACAGTAACAATATCTTGGAGGAAACAAGGAATCTTCCAGGACACGAAAATGTAGAAAACAAACAAAAAAAACCCACATCTGCTCTAATAATACATTTAGTAAAATAAAAGAAAAAAATGCATCCCTCAAATAGAATAGAGTGGTAAGACAAAGAAGATAAACAGAGAACAAAAAAATATCTGGAAACAAATATAAGAAGGCAAAAATGTTAAAGTGGAATAAAGGGATGGAACCATAAAGTTGTGCATAATTGTAATAATCTTTCAGAAAGTAGAAGAAAATAAATATTTTGTAACATGTAATGCCATAGAAGTTTTGCCTTTTAAGTACCCTTTCTCAGGAAAATGCTAGAAAACAAATTATAAAGAAGTAAACAGGAAATGAAAATATATGGGATATAGGAATCAAAGCAGAAAAGGAAAGCCCCAATTTGATAATGGAAAGAAATATCAGAATAAAAATAGCACTGCAGTCCTAGAGACAAATTAGCTCAGACTGGAGCAGGCAAGAAAGAGCAAAAAGAAAGTTTCTTTCAGAAACTGTACCCATAAAAGCAATTTAAAGAGATTTATACAAAATAGATTAGAATTTAGGAATAAATCAGTGATCAAACATTGGGACACTACACATACAAAAAGTAAGACCATTCTTAATTCCTGGAAAACCAAGAAGTTTTGCAAGAAAGAAAAAGTAGTCATGGTGTAGGTGTAGCTGCTGCTGCTGCTGCTGCTAAGTCACTTCAGTCATGGCCAACTCTGTGCGACCCCATAGACGGCAGCCCACCAGGCTCCCCTGTCCCTGGGATTCTCCAGGCAAGAACACTGGAGTGGGTTGCCATTTCCTTCTCCAATGCATGAAAGTGAAAAGTGAAAGTGAAGTCACTCAGTCACGTCTGACTTGTAGCGATCCCATGGACTACAGCCTACCAGGCTCCTCCATCCGTGGGATTTTCTAGGCAAGAGTACTGGAATGGGGTGCCATCACCTTCTCTGAGTCATGGTGTAGAACATGGCTTAAATGTGAATAACACATTGATAATGAAGGGCTTCCCAGGTGGCACAGCGGTAAAGAATCTGCCTGTCAATGCAGGAAACACAGGTGATGCGGATTAAATCTCTTGGTTGGGCAGATCCCCCGGAATAAGAAATGGGAACCCACTCCAGTATTCTTTGCCTGGGAAATTCCTCAGATGAGCCTGGAGCACTACAGTCCTTGGGGTCGCAAACAGTGGGACACAACTCAGCATACACACACACACACACACACACACACACACACACACAGTGATAATGATGCAATGCCTTGAATCTGATCTAAACAAAATTATGTCATAATTATGGTGGTAGAATGGGGGGTGAGATGGGAACATGTGTAAAGTGAGAAGCAAGAGAACCAAAAATCTAGTATTTATTCTTCCATAGTGAGAAGTCAACAGATAATGTTTTAAATGTGAAAATCAAGACATGCCAATGTAAGTGGATTATTAAGAAACATGAAGGTAGATACTAAAGGAAAACAAAATATTTGAAAGTTGCCGTTTTCTAGAGCAGCAATTGAATGGGGATGGTAAGACAATCATAGTTTTTCATAATTAGTCTGGTACAATGTGCATCTTTAAACGATGTGCTATGTGGGGGGGAAAAAAGCATTTCATATCTATAGTTCAGACTCATAGTTACACGTTCTCTTTTTAGAAGCCTGAAGCTAGCCTCAGGGACAGAAGGACCTTGTTAGAAGATGCCAATGAAGATAACATCTTCTGTTGAGCTATTTTGAGGACACAAAGCCTGCGGGAAAGACCAAAAGTATCCAGAGGAAGTAGCAGAATTAAGAAGGAATGCTTAAATTTCGCTCCTTATTTTGCACAATGAAGTATGTTCTCATTTTCTATGCCCCATGAGACAAAGGCATGGAAACACTTTCTACTTTCTTTTATGACCTCAGATAAAATTAGGAGAAGGAATGGTGCATAGGAGGCTCAGCTACTTCTGAGGGTGCTTCTTCTTTCTGCATGGATTGCCCTCAGGGTCAAGGTGTCCTCTGCTTGTCCAGGAGTATGCATTCCAGGCAGTGCAGAGGGAGGCCAGCAGTTTGAGGATATGCTTAGTTTCAGATAGGAGATATACTGGGTGATTACTGAACATAATAACTACATATTCTCCAATTTGCATTTATCAGTAAAAAAACTGACATTTTAACTCCATGTGTATCATTCCTGTATCTTATTTTTCAACTGGCTTCAAACTCAGGAGAAAAAAATTAAGAATGTATTTTTTATAAAATCACCCTCAAAACCCAACAGACATTATTGCCTTCTAGGATACTGAGAGCTCCTTGACTAGCAAGAACACAGAGCACGAGCAACTTCACGGATGCCGTGAGGTGCGCCCAATGCTCCTTTCAGAAGTGAAGCCTTAGTTCCCAGCTCCTGGGAGCACTGCTAACAAACAGCCTTCTGCATGAATTGCCTCACTAAAGAGAGTTGCCTTGACTAAAAGGCAAACCACAATGAGATAACACCTCACACCTGTCAGAATGACTGTTATCAAAAAGACAACAAGTAACAAGCATTGGCCAGGATGTGGAGAAAAGGTCACCCTTGTGCACTGCTGGTGGGAATGTAAGTTGGTATGTGTTGCCTGTGTGCATACGTGTGCTTCAGTCACATCTGACTCTTTGTGACCCTTTAGACTGTAGCCTGCCAGGCTCTTCTGTCCATGGAAGTGTCCAGGCAAGAATACTGGAGTGGGTTGCCATGCCTTCCTCTAGGGGATTTTCTCGACCCAGGGATCGAACTCCCATCTCCTGTGGCTCCTGAATTGGCAGGTGGATTCATTACTGCTGACTCACCAGGGAAGCTGATAAATTGGTATAGCCACTATGGAAAACAGTATGTGTGCGTGTGTGTAAAGTTGCTTCAGTCGTGTCCAACTCTTGGCGACCCTGTGGACAGAGGTGCCAGGCTCCTCTGTCCATGGGAGTGGGATGACATTCCCTCCTCTAGGGGATCTTTCTGACCCAGGGATCAAACCTGCCTCCTATGGCTCCTGCATTGCTGGTGGAATCTTTGCAACTGAGACTCCAGGGAAGCTCGAAAAACAGTATGGAGGTTCCTAAAAATAGAGCTACCACACAATTCAGCAATTCCACTTCTAGGCATTTACTTGAAGAAAACAAAAACACTAATTTGAAAATATATGCGTCCAATGTTTGTTGCACCATTATTTACAATAGCCAACATATGGAAGCAATCTAAGTGCGCATCCATAGATGAAAGGACTCAGAAGATGGGACGTATCTTGTCTTGCTATATTTCACTGTTAACTGAACCCAGGGTACACAAGGCGTGAGTAGGGAAGCTGGAAGACTCAGGAGTCATAGGAACTGTAGACGGGTTTATTCTCTCTGGGCTGGCACAGCAGCCGTATTGCAGCCATGCTGTATTCCTTGATGGCTAACCCAGAGGACCAGCCAAAATGCAGCCTCCATGGTTTTTCAGGTAGAGCTTATATATACTTACAGAGCAAGAGTGGCCTGTGGCCTAGCGGGTACATCCTCACACACATACACAGTGCTATAAGTGATCTCAGCTGTTACACGACCATGTATTTACAAAATGTGGTGGGAGAGTGAGAAACCATGGGGCGAGAGAGCCTGACCACCGCCATTTTACCTAATTTGCTCTTTCCCTACATATCTATATACCTATATCTAGACAAAGGGATAGATAGAATATTACTCAGCCATTAAAGAGAATAACATCTAGCATTTGTGATAACATGGATGGACTTGGAGGGTATTATGTTAAATGAAATAAATCAAACAGTAAGATAAATGCAGTATGAACTTATTTGTAGAAACTAATAAACAGGACACATAAACCAACATAACAAAACAGGAACAGATTCATAGATACAGAGAACAAAAAGCTGGTCCCCATATGGGAGGGGATAGGGAAATGTGTGAAATGGGTGAAGGGCACTGAGAGCTACAAACTTCCAGTTATAAAATCAGTAAGTCACAGTAATGTTAAATACAGCATAGCGAGTATAGTCAATAATGCTATAATAACTTGATATGATGACAGATGGTAACTAGACTTATGGTGATCATTTTGTGATGTACAAAAATATAGAATCACTGTTATACACCTGAAACTAATTATAATATTGTAAGTCATTTATACTTCAATTAAAAAGAACTGCATGGGAGATGACTTCAGAAAAACAAGAAACTATATCACAACATATCTTATCCCTAAGGCAAATTCTGCTCCCTAATCAATACTACCTAATTCTACTTTTTTGTGTGTGACAAGAGTTGATTCCAACAGCACTCCGTAATAAACTTTCTGGAAACTTCTCTCCATTTCAGAATCAGATCCCCCAAAACTTCAACTTTCAAAAGGGAACAAAGTGTTATTATGTAGCTAAATCCTCATGGGGCCTTTGCAGATTATGACAGCTAACACTGAGTCTTTAATATGCATCAGTTATTCTGTTCAGCATTCTACATGTATCAACTCTTTCCTGTGTGTGTATGTGTGGTGACAACACCATGGGTAAGTATCACTATCACATCCAGGAAGAGGACAGTAAATTTCAGAGAGGTTCAGTTCAGTTCAGTCGCATCTGACTCTTTGCGACCCCATGAATCTCAGCACGCCAGGCCTCCCTGTCCATCACCAACTCCCGGAGTTCACTCAGACCCACGTCCATCGAGTCAGTGATGCCATCCAGCCATCTCATCCTCTGTCATCCCCTTCTCCTCCTGCCCCCAATCCCTCCCAGCATCAGAGTCTTTTCCAATGAGTCGACTCTTTGCATGAGATGGCCAAAGTACTGGAGTTTCAGCTTTAGCATCAGTCCTTCCAAAGAAATCCCAGGGCTCATCTCCTTCAGAATGGACTGGTTGGATCTCCTTGCAGTCCAAGGGACTCTCAAGAGTCTTCTCCAACAACACAGTTCAAAAGCATCAATTCTTTGGCGCTCAGCTTTCTTCACAGTCCAACTCTCACATCCATACATGACTACTGGAAAAACCATAGCCTTGACTAGATGGGCCTGTTGTCAAAGCAATGCCTCTGCTAGAGAGGTTAAGTAACTCACAAATAGCTGAGCTGATGCATTAAGTTAATTGGTCTTCCACAACTATACTCTTAAGCTCCTTGCCAGAGCTCTTTCTTTAAAAAAATGCCAATTTCTACCGCCTTGGCCATTTAAAGTTGGGAGAAGTTCCAGTAGTCATGTATGGATGTGAGAGTTGAACTATAAAGAAAGCTGAGCACTGAAGAATTGATGCTTTTGAACTGTGGTGTTGAAAAAGACTCTTGAGAGTCCCTTGGACAGCAAGGAGGATCCAACCCGTCCATCCTAAAGGAAATCAATCCTGAATACTCATTGGAAGGACTGATGTTGAAGCTGAAACTCCAATACTTTGGCCACCTGATGCATAGAACTGACTCATTTGAAAGGACCCTGATGCTGGGAAAGATTGAAGGTGGGAGGAGAAGGGGATGACAGAGGATGAGATGGTTTGATGGCATCACCAACTCAATGGACATAAGTTTGAGTAAACTCTGGGAGTTGGTGATGGACAGGGAGGCCTGGCATGCTTCAGTCCTGGGGTCACAAAGAGTTGGACACGACTGAGTGACTGAACTGAACTGAAGTTAACCAAAGAGGAGCCCTCTTTAGGTAAAATATTCTCTGCCTTACATATCTTGCCTGAGAATGTAAATCATTGGAAACTTAGAAACAGAATCCCAAGTCTATCACTATCTTCTCTATGTGAACTAAGGATAGCTAACGTTTTGAGATTTTTGTTTGCTCAACCATTAGCCTGTGACAGCTGGGTTGTTCTATGAATAAATTATAGAAGTATGACAGAAAACAAGGTAAATAGGCAAAAAAAAAGTATTTCCCCTCCTCCAAACTCTATAGTCTTTGTGTGTGTGTGTAGTTCTCACTGGTACTATTCTTCAAAACTAGCTCCTTTTGAAGGAATCTATTCTTCTCATCCTAACTCATGGTCCTCATGAGCTGTCCATGGTACTGAATACAGTTCTTTCCAAAGAAAATCAAGGACAGATTATTGGAACTAAAAGCAAATTTAGAGCTGATCTGCTCACTGTCTGAAGTGATTTTGGCCTTTCATGAGATGCAGAATATCTCCAGTGCTTGATACAGAAAAGTTTATCTTTTATAAATTTGGTTAGTACAGCCTAGTTTAGGTATTGATTGAAGTCAGGTAGGACACTGTATCTGCATTTATAGATGATACTCAATCACTCTCTAACACTCCATCTCAGTTATACCAATGATAATTTTGAAACATAGTACAGCATTTTGACACAGATCCATCATACTCTCATCCACATCCCCAGTTGTGCAAACAGGTTCCTGCAAGGGATGTGACTAGACTACAGTACAGCTGGATAAGCCATACTTATTTTATGAGTCTGTCACTGTACAGAATAGTGATATCCTATACAAATAAGATGTGAGTCACATCTATGATTTTACATATTTTAGTAGCCACTCTAAAACATAAAAAGAACAGGGGACATTAATTTTAAATAATGTATGGATACCCATAGATATCCAAAATACTGCCATTTAACATGCAAGCTATTAAAAATAGTAATATGATATATATATGTCATGTCCTTTTTTAATACTCAATCTTTGAAATCTGGCATGTATTTTACACTTACACATATGCACACATGGGCCAGTACATTTCAGTTGCTGAATGACACATGTGGTTAGTGGCTACTGCTCTGGAAAATACAAGCATAGATTCCAGACTAAGAATATGACCAAGCAGTTTAATAGAGATCTGCCAAGTACAGGAGGACGACTGCTTGTGCTACACACACCGGTGTAATGCAAAGTTTCCAGTAACTACACTAGTCCTGACTTCTTTTTCTCACCATCCAACCTTAAGTTCATCTTTGTCCCAAACCAACTGTGACTGTCTAACTTCATTAAAGTTCTTCAGTAACCCAGTTCTGTAACCTGCAGCCTAAAATAACCTACTTCAAGAAGCTGAAATTGCACCCATGCTCCAAAGAGAAAATAATAAACCATCCAACCATACAGAAGAGTGGAGCACATAGAACAGGGCTAAATATCCCATTTCAATCTTGGGTTTCACCTCTTAGAAGTTACCTGACTCTCAGAAGTTGCCTGAACCTGTTTACTACCTGAGAATAGCAATTTAGGTGGTGCCTCCTTCCCCAGAACCTGCTGTGATTACTTACCCTCCTCTGCCACTTCTCAAATAACTGCCAAAACCTAAAAGGAAAACTCAGATGGCCTCCAGGCTTCAGAATTGCAGACAGGGAGAACAGTGAAAGTACCTCCCTTCAATCACTATTTTGTTTGCAGAAAATGAACAAAACTCTGGAGTAAACAAATTTTACAGGCTCCTTCTTTTCATACTTCCTGACTGTTAACAATTTCATGCATGTGCATGTGTATTTGGGTATCTTTATCTAACTATATGTTTGCATTTGATACTATATCCTTCTCCATGGAGCTCAGAGATGAGCTGAATGTATGCATCTTGTATGCATGTCTTTGGAATTGCATAAGTAGTGTTTTGTGCTGGGTTTTTTTTTTTTTTTTTCCTGTCAGGTTTAACATAATAGAAATGCAGATATACAGACTGATGACTTATTTTTCCAGTGTTATTAGGAAACTATCCATTTCATATAAATAACTTTTCCATATAATTTAAGTTTAACTTGATTTGTTCTGTTTCATGACACTAAGGCATGTGATGTAAAGACTTTACAACAATCCTATAAAGCAGCCCCATTTCACAAATTAGGAAATTAAGATCAGGGAGGTGAAACAAATTTAAACATGGAGCTACTACTTAGGCACTGTGTTACCATAGACTTAACCATTATATAGCTTTGCCTCTGTGCTAAAACTCTTACTGGTCCACCATTTCTAATGATCTCTCCTAAGAAGCTTAGCTTTATGAGCCATGCTATCTTCTCTGTTCTGAAGTAGTTATACCTCCCCAAACTACAAAAGGGCGTAGGATTTGTAAGAGCTTTTTTGCTTCTTAGATAACTGTTTAACTAACTTCAACTGCTTTGTTGAATGGGACCGCTGGCAACCTGACCTATGGACAAGAAAGGCGTTTCATTATGACTTTTTCAGAGTGAGAATTAAGGCTAACCTCAGTGTGCTAATTCTCAGTGGTAAAGAATCTGCCTGCCAATGCAGGACACACATGTTCAATCCCTGGGTTGGTAAGATTCCCTGGAGAAGAAAACAGTATTCTTGCCTGAGAAATCCCATGGACAGAGGAGCCTTGTGGGCTACAGTCCATGGGAGCCAGTCCATGGGTTGTGAAACAGTTAGACATGACTTAGTGACTAAACAACAATAAAGCTAACTCTTAAATCAGAGGTTAATCACCTTTCTTGTGATGTGAGTTAACTGAAGGCAGGAAAAAAAAAATAGCTCAGTTCAAATAATTTAGCAAACATTTCCTGGATTATTATTATTCTCAAGACATTATGTAAATACTTATCACAACATATACATATATGAGTGTTTATTCTTTTGCATACTTATATATTCCTTTGAATACTTATATATTCCTTTGAATACAAAGATGATTAAGAATTCTACTGCAGCATTTTGAGTCCTGCTAGAAAATTCCAGGAGCTTTGCTTAGTCAGATATTCATATTCTTACCACATTCCCCTTATAACAAATAGTACAGCTCTGGGCCAGTGGCAAAGACTATAGTTATAGCTCATAAGGGCTATGGAAAATTTTGTATCTAAGGAAAACAAGCTGAATTTGTACATAAGCAAAATTGTGATTTTGACCATATTCTTACCAGGAATTCTATATGTACTTTAAGCATGTGAAAGTGAAAGTTGCTCAGTCATGTCCGACTCTTTCTGACCCCATGGATTATACTGTCCATGGAATTCTCCAGGCCATAATACTGGAGTGGGTAGCTGTTCCCTTCTCCAGGGGATCTTCCCAACCCAGGGATCAAACCCAGGTCTCCTGCATTGCGGGCAGATTCTTTACCAGCTGAGCCACAAGGGAAACCCAAGAATACTGGAGTGGGTAGACTATCCCTTCTCCAGTGATCTTCCCAACCCAGGAATCAAACAGGGGTCTCCTGTATTGCAGGAGGATTCTTTACCAACTGAGCAATTAGGGAACCCTTTTCCTTGAGCATATATTGTCATAAATAACCAGAGTCATCAGAGAAACCAAAGAAGAAAAGTGTTCTTTAGATTTAAAAGGATGTATATATTTAGTCAATAAATAATATTGGTTAAGCTCTTGCAGAAGGAATTGGGAACATGGTCTTCTTGTATAATAAGGAGTAAAACAATAGAACTAAAGCTAGGGAGTGAGAACTGAGATACTTATTTCAAGTTTTTGGTAACACCTGTGCTAGGCTCACTCTCACTCATATGGTCAGTATCTCCTTGCCCTCGGTGATGGGAGCATGGCCCAGAGCTAAGCTTTGGAAGCAAAGCTAAGGGAGCAGTCACAGTCCTGAAAACCCAGTGGTCATGAGGTACAGGACACTCTGACCTCTGAAAACGGAGTCCACGTGACTTCGGCTTTGCATACATGGATCACCGACCTCTCGCTCTCTTTAAATTTATCATGGAATATGTAAGAAGCTAAAAATAAATCCACATCCCCCAACTATATATATACACACAGAAGTAAACTGTGGTCACTGATCTGCTGATAAGACCACTTGCTTTCCTAAAGTTCACCCCAAATATATTCATTCCTGCACAGTGTGAAATAAAGAGAGTCATAATTTATTTTAATATAGTTGGGTTTTTTTTTTTTTTTTTTTTTTTTGCCTCTAATCACACACACACAAATTTAAACTATTTCCCTCCTCTTTGAATCTTCACTGGTCCTGGGATTGCCTGTAACCAATAAGCAGCAGCAGAAGTGACACTGTATAATTTCCAGGGCCAGGTCTTAAAAAGATCTTTAGATTCCACTTTCTTGTGTCTGGGACTCTACTCTTGGATCCCAGATGCCATGCTAGGTGGAGCTTAATTCACATAGAGAGTCCATGAAGAGGAGAAATAAGGAGCTCTGGCCGCCGGCTCACCAGACAGTCGGCACCCACTGCCAGCCATGACTGAGCCATCTTGGACGTTATAGTCTCATGCTCTCAGAAGACGGTAGTCCCACTGAATACTGTAACAGAACAGAAGAACTGCCCAGCTGAAACTAGTCAGACTCAGAATTGTGGGAGATCAGAAATCACCACTGTTTGGGGCCATTAAGTTTTGGAACTGGTTTGCCATAGTGCAATCGATAACTTAGAACTCCCATCTCTATTCAACTTTTACCCTCCATCAGGCCTCTTACGATACTGTTGTGGAAATCCACTCCCAAGCATATAATACTAAATAACACTCAATGAATACTAGCTGAATGTGTGAGGGTGTGTGTGTGTGTGTGTGAGTGTGTGTGTGTGTAGAGTTCACTTCACTGTATACCCCAAGAAAGTTGCTTTAGGAAAGTAACTGGGAAACATATACACTTAATGTTTTTACACCACCCAGGGGACAGCACAATTCTTTCTTGGCCATCACAATACCAACTGAGAAGAACTGCAGAAGGGCGACACTGCTGAGCACAGTTTTATATGCTCCTGCTGCTGATGGCTCCCACTGGGGCCCTGCCAGCCCTCTCCAGGCTCCATACCAATATATGCAGCTGAGTTCCCTGTGGGTTTCCCATTGTCATGACTAGGAGAGAACATTTACTTTCCTCAAACTAGGTTGTCTCTTTGACCTACACTCCAGAATTCAAATAGGAAAGACTGTGATAATGAGGCTGCACTGTCAAAGGACTAGAAAACATTTTAGAGGCTCAATGTACAGATCATTCCAATGATAATCAGAGATTAAGATATTTCATTCATGTGGTTTTTTTCTATTCTATTTTTATAGGCTTTAGGTCTTTCCTATACATGTTAACACCACAGGCATCTTCTTTTTGATTTCACCACCCTCAAAGTACTAAAGACCCCAGCTAGGGGGTCTTTTAATGATCTGTTTAAACAATGCATCTCACATTTGGACAGTTCCTTTTAATTTTGAAAGTACTTTTAAAATACTGCCTCCTTTGTCTCCTTTTTTTTTATGAATAAAATTCTTGCTTTGGGTCTTTTAAGGTTCGCCTTCTAAGGAGAGTGACGGTGTAGGGGCTACTGATCTAGCAGATGTGTGCCTGCTCCTCTCGGATGTTTCTCAGCCCATTGTCTTCTTCCATGCATTTGTACAGGCAGGAAATATACAGATGCACTTTATTCCGGGATTTGTAGAAGCTAATCACTTTCCAACAATTATTTTGAAAAAGCAATGGCATCATGGATGCTTTACAATTATGCAAATCCACGAGAGGGGAAGTACTGCTTCACTTTCTTCAGCTGTGAAAGCATAAGGAGTTTCGTGTCAAGCAGGCCCAGGTGAGCGGCCTGATGAGACAGAATCAGCAGACTCTGCAGGCTCTTGTTTCATTAGAGATGTTGGAAGTGAAGACTCCACTTTGATGTCTCTCCCATGTTGGAGAAACAGTTAGCCCTTTGTATGCACAGTTCCACGTCATCAGTGAAGGCAGAATCTGTGAATTTGGAGGATGACTGTCCTAAGTCATTTTGTATCAGGGACTTGAGCATAGACGAATTTTAGTATCTGTGGGGGACCCTGAAACCACTATCCCTGAAACCACGTGGATACTGAGAGAAGACTGTACTCCCACCATATGGAATAAGTCCCTGGGAAACCACGTGCCTTAGCTGACTGTATATGGGATTTTATTTCCATATACATCTCTCTCCTGTAAGTATTCCATGGATAATTTCTGGCCCCTCACAAGTCTGTCTTTTTTAACCATAAAAGACCACTTTTCCACCTCCAACTTCCAGAGGATGGTTTTGATGAGTGGAAACAGAGAGAGAATATGAAAGAATAAATCACAAAGCAAAATTTTGGAGAAAAACTTCATCACATCATAGAGTATTCTTTCCGAGGTAAAGCTCTGACTTCATATACAAACTCCAACACTTCGAACTCTGGGAAAACCATTTAATTTCTCAAATATGCATTTATAAATTAGAGTAGGAGGGGTATTTAATCCATAGAAGTGTTATGACATAACAGTGGGTTCAATCCCTGCATCCAGAAGTTCCCCTGGAGAAGGAAATGGAAACCCACTGCAATATTCTTGCCTGGGAAATGCTATAGACAGAGGAACCTGGTGGGCTATAGTCCACGAAGTAGCAAAGAGTCGGGCACAAGTTAGTGATTAAACAACAACAACACGTCTAAGGTGTAGAGCACATCAGTGTTCAACTAACTGTTATTATTCATCTTACACTCCACAGATACTGCTTAGCAAGGGGCATGGGCTGACTCTGTCAGCACTGACAAGGTTAGGACACAGATTGGCTATGTGTGGGAAGCATGACATACATCCTGGAAACATTAAGTAGCTTGGGGCATAAACAAGAACGCAAGGGAAGTGCACACTGAGTGGGAACGTATGTGGTCAGAGAAGATTTTAGAGGTGGCAGACTTTGAAGAAAGGGCAAAGTTTTGGTAAATGGTAGAGGGAAAGAGACCCACTCCACGGGGGAGCCTGGTGGGCTACCGTCTATGGGGTCGCACAGAGTCGGACACGACTGAAGCGACTTAGCAGCAGCAGCAGCAGCAGCAGAGGGAAAGAGAAAATAACTTCATGAGCATAGAGTTGGGGGTGATCATGGTATATATGAAAGGTCACACAAAGATCTGGATGTGTGCAAGGTGAAGGAAACTGCACTGACCAGCCTCTTATATTCTACCCCCCTATAAAATAAATCTCCTGTACTCTCTTCCAACTTCTTCAATACCAAACAAGGTATAATAAACCCTAGGGGTCAATGATACAAAGAAGCAAGTATTTTACAAGTACCAGGACACAAGAGAGCATACTAGGAAAGCATGCAGTGACAGCCCCAGTCACACATGGAGTTTAATAACAGAGGAGGCAGTTAGCTGAGGGTGCTTCTACCTTTGGACATGAACGAGAAGAATACTCTTGTGACGTGTACAAATAAGCATGAGAACTGTATATCCTGACACTGGTGTTTGAACCCTATTCTTGTTAATTCCTGTCTCCTTCATTTCTCTAATATACTTGATGACTGTTTTACATTAAATTTTGGATGGGAGAAGTAAGAATGGAATTAAAAGGAGTACGTCAAGGCTGTATATTGTTACCCTGCTTATTTAACTTATATGCAGAGTACACCATGAGACACGCTGGGCTGGAGGAAGCACAAGCTGGAATCAAAATTGCTGGGAGAAATATCAATAACCTCAGATATGCAGATGACACCACCCTTATAGCAGAAAGTGAAGAACTAAAAAGCCTCTAGATGAAAGTGAAAGAGTCGAGAGTGGAAAAAGTTGGCTTAAAGCTCAACATTCAGAAAACTAAGATCATGGCATCCGGTCCCATCACTTCATGGGAAATAGATGGGGAAACAGTGGCTGACTTTATGTTTTTGGGTTCCAAAATCACTGCAGATGGTGATTTCGGCCATGAAATTAAAAGACACTTACTCCTTGGAAGGAAAGTTATGACCAACCTAGCTGCTAAGTCACCTCAGTCGTGTCTGACTCTGTGCGACTCCATAGATGGCAGCCCACCAGGCTCCCCCGTCCCTGGGATTCTCCAGGCAAGAACACTGGAGTGGGTTGCCATTTCCTTCCCCAATGCATGATAGTGAAAAGTAAAAGTGAAGTCGCTCAGTCGTGTCCGACCCTCAGCAACCCCATGGACTGCAGCCTTCCAGGCTCCTCCATCCATGGGATTTTCCAGTCAAGAGTACTGGAGTGGGGTGCCATTGCCTTCTCCAGACCAACCTAGACAGCATATTAAAAAGCAGAGACATTACTTTGCCAACAAAGGTCCGTCTAGTTAAGGCTATGGTTTGTCCAGTGGTCATGTATGGATGTGAGAGTTGGACTATGAAGAAAGCTGAGAGCAGAAGAATTGATGCTTTTGAACTGTGGTGTTGGAGAAGACTCTTGAGAGTCCCTTGGACTGAAAGGAGATCCAACAAGTTCATCCTAAATGAGATCAGTCCTGGGTGTTCATTGGAAGGACTGATGTTGAAGCTGAAACTCCAATACTTTGGCCACCTGATCTGAAGAGCTGACTCATTTGAAAAGACCCTGATGCTGGGAAAGATTGAGGGCAAGAGGAGAAGGTGACGACAGAGGATGAGATGGTTGGATGGCATCACTAACTCGATGGACATGTGTTTGGGTGGACTCTGGGAGTCAGTGATGAACAGGGAGGCCTGGCGTGCTGCAGTTCATAGGGTCGCAAAGAGTCAGACACGACTGAGCGAGTGCACTGAACTGAAAAATTAGACAAAATCACGTTTCACAAATAGGATAATAAAAAAGCTTGATGTATTAGAAATAAGTTCTCATTATGTTCAAAGGCCAAGCCAGTTTGGGAACAAAATAAGTGCTATCTGTCCATTCCAAGAAGACTGCAATAGCCAACACCCCTAATACCTTGCATAGATGCATGCCAACTTAAATAAAGAACAGCAAAGATTTAGCAACCAAAAGCAAGGCAGTCTTAGCCAAAGCATTAAGCACACGATGCAACAATAGGAAATGAAGCATTTTAAAGCTAGGGAGAAAATAATATTTTTGATGATGGAGGAATCAAATTAAATTTATTTTTAAGTCATTTTGGCTGGATGGTGTTTATCAAGAGACTATGGATAAAAGTGGATTGGGTGTTAAGGAAAAGCAAGGGCTCCTTGAAGCCAACAGACTCAAGACACATTTTCCTCAATACTATTTTGAACTTCATTCCCCCCATAAGCTTTCAAATTTCAATCACTACCCCACTGAGTCTGAGGAGAAATTGATAAAGAAAATAATATAGCAGACAATCACAAGTGAATTGAATTTGAGCACAATTGAGATGAACTGCAGTGTTTAAAAATAGAATCATTTGAAAAATGGGCTTAAGGGAGAGTGTTTTTCTCTTATGTGTTGCTTAAATGTTTGAGACGAGAAAGAAGGGAAGGAATTAGAAGGGCAGGGACGGGAGGGGGGCAAGCTGTGTCCTGACTTAGCTAAAGATTTATTTAATTCCTCCCAGATTTTTAAAAAAATTTGGATACTTCTTCAAACTACCTGAGCAGCATTAGAAAAGGAAATTGTTAAAATGATGTTTCCTATAATCACAAGTGAATTGAATTTTTCCACATGGGCTGTGGTGCGTAAAAGCCTTTTCTTTTTAAGACTATATATAAAATCGCTGAAGTTTTGAAGAGGGAAAAACAGAATCACAAGCTCATAGACTCTTAGAACTGATAGGGAACTTATAAATTATTTTACTCAGGTCCCAAATTGGGCTGTACCATTAGGATCCTCAAAAGAACTTAAAAATACTATTTCCTTTTCCTACTCAAGATCTACTGAATCAGAGTCCCCGAGGCTGAAGCTCCAGAAGAGGTCGTTTAGAAGCTCTCCATGAAATCTTTAAAGAAGACAGGCTGCTGTCTACTGATTCAACGCTTCTCTCATGATTTATAAAAGAGGAATCCAAATCGCAGAGCAAAGAATTCATACAGATATAAAGTGACAAAGCAAAAACTGAACTTACCATTCTTGAATCCTGATGCACTGAACTTCCCACTGCTCCAAAAGGAGAAGAATGAAGGACTAGAAACGTCCCTAGAATAATCTAGATAAAAAGAAAGATCCCTAGGAAAGTATGGATGTCCTCGGCTGACATGATACAGAATTTCCAGATCACACACTGACAGGACCAGGTAAGAAGTGCTTGACCCTTTCCAAGGCTGAAAGCTGAAGACATCAGCCTGCATTAGTTGGTAATTGTAATGCTGTGTCTCTGGCTTTGGCCTCTTGGAGTGTAGGTTCACTGGGCAATAATCACTTTTTAATTACTGGGCAATGTAATAACCAGACTATAGTCCTGAAATGAGCTCAAGCCAAATGACAGGAAGATCCAGGTGCGAGGCCCTTACCCAGAAGGCTTATAAGCCAGGAAAAACCCAGTTCTGCAAAATATCTAGAGAACAAACCAAATCAACATTTCCTGTAAGCAGCTTTTTCTAATTTAGGAAGCTGCTCGTGCCAGTAACAGCATCTCTGAATTTGTAGGGACCTTAAAATTCATTCAGTACAAACTTTCATCCAGTTTAGAATCGAGTCCACAACACCCATGCTAGGTGGTGGGCTGGACTCTGCTAGGACATGTGCGGTGATGTGAAAAGCTATCTCATTTTTAAGGTAACCTATTTTGTGAACTCATCTTTCATTGCTTTGAAAGAAGTTACACCTATTAATAAAAAATTTTCTATTCTGTGATTTCCAAACTTTCATGCTCCTTCATGATGAAGGTTCTTTAAAAAAAAAAAAAAATCTGTTTTCTTGTACTAAATAACAGCTCCTAAAATTTGATGGCAGAAAGCCATCAAATAACCCCCTTCTGTGTCATCCTCAGACAAACAGAAGCATGTCTGCTGATTTCAGTCATATTCTACTGTTAGTCTTTTGTGTATATTACTGCTGCTGCTGCTGCTGCTAAGTCGCTTTAGTCGTGTTTGACTCTGAGCGACCCTATAGACGGCAGCCCATCAGGCTCCCCCATCCCTGGGATTCTCCAGGCAAGAACACTGGAGTGGGTTGCCATTTCCTTCTCCAAAGCATGAAAGTGAAAAGGGAAAGTGAAGTCACTCAGTTGTGTCCAACTCTTCACGACCCCATGGACTGCAGCCTACCAGGCTCCTCCATCCATGGGACTTTCCAGGCAAGAGTACTGAAGGGGGGTGCCATCGCCTTCTCTGGTGCATATTACTAGCATATGATTTTCGTATCCCAGGTAGGTGTGTGGGACCTCCGCACCGATCAGACTGTGATCTCTTTGAGAAAGGACACCACGATGTATTTATGCATCCCTGTATCTCTAGTCTCCAACATAATGATATAGAACAAGTATTTTAATGTTTTTGATAATTGAATCACACCTCATCCTACTTGTTACTTCTTTGGAATAAATACTCTAAATTTCTTGAAACTCAAAGCTTCTTGAGATAAGCACTGTTTTGTTCATCACTATATCATAGTGTGTACCACGGAGTACTAAATTAATATTGTTGAATTAATTTGGCAGTGTGTTCAAGGTCCTTCAAAAATCTTATTATTGGCTTCTTCTGGACACAAGGCATTTTAAGGAATTGTTTTAAAAATTAGTACCACCTCAAAGGGGGTCTTGATGTACAGTGGGATTATTGCTTCCCCTGAGCTGGGTGTCATGGAGCTCAGATTTACATGTGGATTTTCAAATAGTCTTCTTATGCCTTTGGTTCAGGTTGACCTTAAAGTTATTGAAATCTGAAAATCCTTTCTCATAAATATTAACAGTGATATTTGCCCAATCTTAAACAGCTACTAATTCTACCTAAAATATAAAGTAAATTTTAAGGTATATAAAAGGAAAAGCTATATTAACATCTAAACATTTAATACACCATAGTGGTTAACTGGTGCTTCACTGGTGGCTCAGATAATCAAGAATCTGCTGGCAATGCAACTACTGAGGTTCTAATCCTGGCTCTGTCACTTACTAGCTTTGTATCCTTGGATAAATTACATCACTTTTTTTGACCATCAGTTTCCTTACCTATCAACTGGGCATAGTTATAATTCCATATTAAAGAGCAGAGACATTACCAACAAAAGTCCATATAGTCAAAGTTATGGTTTGGTCCAAAGTTATGGTTTGGTTGGACTATATGGTCCAACATGAGAGTTGGACCAAAAAGAAAGCTGAGTGCCAAAGAAGTGATGCTTTTGAACTGTGGTGTTGGAGAAGACTCTTGAGAGTCCCTTAGACTGCATGGAGATCAAACCAATCCATCCTAAAGGAAATCAGTCCTGAATATTCATTGGAAGGACTGATGCCAAAGCTGAAGCTCCAATATTTTGGCCACCTGATGCCAAGAACTGATTCATTGGAAAAGACGCTGATGCTGGGAAAGATTGAAGGTAGGAAGAGAAGGAGATGACAGAGGATGAGATGTCCATCACTAACTCGACTCAATGGACATGAGTTTGAGCAAACTCTGAGAGCTGGTGATGGATAGCGAAGCCTGGCATGCTACTGTCCATGGGATCGCGAAGAGTTGGACATGACTGAGCAACTGAACTGAACAGATGATCCTACTTTACAGCTTTCTTTTTAATTTGCAAAATATATATTTGACAATGGCTTTAGCACAGGATATATATTATATATGAACCAATAATAAAAGTCATTGCAATAAAATGAGTGAAATACTTCTCCAGGCTCTTGCTGCTGCTACTGCTAAGTCGCTTCAGTCGTGTCCGACTCTTGCTAGGGGGAAATAATACACTAGTTAAAAGTGATTTCTATGTCTGGGTGTCTATTTGTTTTGTAAATATTAATAAGTTCATTTTTGTTATTTTTTAGACTCCACATATAAGTGATATCATGATACATCCTTTTTGTATTTGCCTGTTGGTCTCTATAATTTGGGGAACAGCACTCTGCCCTGAACTCATTTCTCTTATGGATCTAAGAAGAGTTGTTGAATTTTCAGTTTGTTCTGTTTTTTACTTGTCATTAGGATGAACTACCGCATAATTACACTCATCTCACAGGCTAGTAAAGTAATGCTCAAAATTCTCCAAGCCAGGCTTCAGCACTATGTGAACCCTGAACTTCCAGATTTTCAAACTGGTTTTAGAAAAGGCAGAGGAACCAGAGATCAAACTGCCAACATCTGCTGGATCATTGAAAAAGCAAGAGAGTTCCAGAAAAAAAAATCTATTTCTGCTTTATTGATTATGCCAAAGCCTTTGACTGTGTGGATCACAAGAAACTGTGGAAAATTCTAAAAGAGATGAGAATACCAGACCACCTGACCTGCCTCTTAAGAAACCTATATCCAGGTCAGGAAGCAACAGTTAGAACCGGACATGAAAAAACAGGCTGGTTCCAAATAGGAAAAGGAGTACGTCAAGGCTGTATATTGTCACCCTGCTTATTTAACTTCTATGCAGAGTACATCATGAGAAATGCTGGGCTGGAAGAAGCACAAGCTGCAATCAAGATTGCTGGGAGAAATATCAATAACCTCAGATATGCAGATGACACCACCCTTATGGCAGAAAGTGAAGAGGAACTAAAGAGCCTCTTGATGAAAATGAAAGAGAGTGAAAAGTTGGCTTAAAGCTCAGCATTCAGAAAACTAAGATCATGGAATCCGGTCCCATCACTTCATGGGAAATAGATGGGGAAAGAATGGAGACAGTGTCAGACTTTATTTCTGGGGGCTCCAAAATCACTGCAGATGGTGATTGCAGCCATGAAATTAAAAGACGCTTACTCCTTGGAAGGAAAATTATGACCAACCTAGACAGCATATTAAAAAGCAGAGACGTTACTTTGCCAACAAAGGTCTGTCTAGTCAAGGCTATGGTTTTTCCAGTGGTCATGTATGGATGTGAGAGTTGAACTATAAAGAAAGGTGAGCGCCAAAGAATTGATGCTTTTGAACTGTGGTGTTGAAGAAGACTCTTGAGAGTCCCTTGGACTGCAAGGAGATCCAACCAGTCCATTCTAAAGGAGATCAGTCCTGGGTGTTCATTGGAAGGATTGATGCTGAAGCTGAAACTCCAATACTTTGGCCACCTCATGCAAAGAGTTGACTCATTTGAAAAGATCGTGATGCTGGGAAGGATTAGGGGCAGAAGGAGAAGGGGACGACAGAGGATGAGATGGCTGGATGACATCACGGACTCGATGGACATGAGTGTGGGTAAACTCCGGGAGTTGGTGATGGACAGGGAGGCTTGCTGTGCTGCGATTCATGGGGTCACAAAAAGTCAGACACGACTGACCGACTGAACTGAAATGAGGATGAAGTGGCAAGCTTCAAGCTTCTGACATGCTGGACAGGGAACCAGAAGTTCCTTCATAGCCTTTTCATAAATAGTACATTGCATTTTTTGAGATAATGTATGTACAATAGCTTCTTCTATGTCTAGCAGATGTTAAATAAATGTTTATGATTTTATATGTTTGGGCCTATTATTATAGTTTGGCAAGGTTATTTGAATGTTGTCTATTAAACTGCTTATTAAATTGACCTTCCTAACTTTTGGGCCAAATGAAAATGTAATTAGCCTGCCTCCAGTGTTTTCACACATGGCATTGATTAAAAAGACATTGAGATAGGAGCTCTGATCCAAGTTATCTCAGCCATATTCATTCACACTTTTTTGGGATACACTGATTTAATTGCTTGTATAAATGAATCTACAGCATAAACCATAAAGCTTCATTCTCTTCTTCCCTACAAATTTAACCTCAGTGTATCAACTAATGTGCTGGCATGACTGACATTGTGAGAGGCAATCTCTTGCTCTGCCACCAGAACATAGCCCATATCATGTGTTGATGTAGGGAGGCAAAACTAGCTCTCTTGCAATCAGCAGAGAGAACACCTATAAATTCAGATCAAAAGAGCCATCTGCTCACCATTTGCTGCTTTGTCACACCAAGACAAGGCTCTGGGCAGGACACTGCACAGTATGGTAAACTTCATATTGCAGGATTAGGCTTCAAGGCTAGCAGCAGCGCCACTATTTTTACCCTAATTCCAGAATGTCTGTGTCAATCTCTACATAACTTGAGTATAAGTATTGATTCCCTGTGAATGCTATGAGCAACATAAAGGCAACCACTGCATATCCTATCAATACTCCTCTCACTCTACCTCCTTTAAGGGAAGAGCACTGGTGATGAGAGACCAGCCGAAGAGTCTTGGGAAATCAGCCATTGGAGTCTACTGATGTCTGCAGCCTCTCCCCGCTCACCTCACTCTTGGATCCATTGACCCAGGATGTGAGTGAGAAACAGAAAACATAGAATCCTTACACCAAGTGAAAATGTGAGATATTGTTTAATGGATCGTATTGTTAAGCTTTCTGCCAGATGATACATTTCTAAGAACCCAACAAAATGAACACATACCCACAATCACATGTCATTATTGATCATTGCTAGTATCCTCATCTGAAAACAACAACAAAACTACTCACAGCTTCTAAACCCTAGAATTCTCTTTTTTAAGCCCTCTGTGTTCCTATGCCTTCTGCCAATGTCTCTCATGATATACATTCTGGAAAAGCCAGTTAGAAAATATGTACTGAACATTTGGACTGTACCCACTTATGCACAAAGCTCTTGGCCAGCTTTAGAAAGTTAAAAAAAAAAAAGATTCAGTCCTGCCTTCAGTGAGCTCACTGTCATCAGGAAGGGGACACCAGGTCAAAGAGTGGCTCCTCCTCTACACTGCATGCCTGAACTAAGGTCTGGACTGTGTATTATTAAAAAAAAACCTTAAGTGCCACAAGGCTTCTGAGGAGAAATAGCAGAGTGCCCAAGGCATGACTGGGGAAACTGAATGGAAAGGTTGCCCTTGCAATTCATTGTAGAAAGATCAACAGGATTGTGCAGAGTTTCCAATTCTGATTTTCAATCATTTAACTGCATGGCAACCTACATATGTCCTGTTGCTTGTTTTCACTCAGAAAGAAAGAAATTAAATCCAAAGCCAAAAGTTAATCATGGGCCCCAGGCCTGTGCCTGCAGAGAGCTGCCTCTTCTTTCCCTGGAGTTTCCAGGGGGCACAGCCTGGTTAAGTCAGCAGGGAAATAGACTGAACGCTAATTTTGTGTGCCGATTTTATAACAAGATCATTTCCTAAATTGCAGGCAAGATTCTACATACCAAGAAAGCATTTTTTGGATACAGAATTACATATTTAATTTATGTTGAAGTTTAATTATGATTTTGAAACTCATTTATTCCACACACACACATACACACAATAGAATTATTTAAGATAGGGACAAAGTTATTCCTCAGTGATAAAGCCTGGATATCTTCAGCCACAAAAGAAAAGAAGAATGAAATAAATGTTTATATATACTTAATAGGACTGGTTGATATTAAATATTTAGTGAATTTTCTAAAAAACATACTTAAACAACTGTATCTTCTAAATACTTTATAGGATAAAAATAGTCTTAAGGCAAAGAACTAACAAACACTGCATCAGTGGCTATGACTAGAAAATGGCTAGGAGATAGAAGCTGGGGTCAGAGTATCAACAATTATTCTGTCAACTAACGCTTGTCAAAAGCTTCGCATGTGTCAGGTCCTAGAATGAACATAAAGCTTTCTTAGAGATAAGGTACTGAAGTAAAGCAAAAATGATTAGGAGCAAGTTAAGTTTAGATCTTGAGAGCTCTGAGTTCAGGGATCAGTTCTAAGCAAGCAGAGAAGCTCATGAAAAGAGAAGCCAAGTCAGAATTGACAGAAAATAGTCATACAGTGGACACTGTTAATTCACCTCAATGACCAAAGGAGGAAAGAAGGAAACTGCTCTGACTTCAGACCATTGCTTTACTGGAATTATCTTGATACTTCTAAATTAGAGCATTTCCAACCCTTTCTTGTTTTAGATACATTACTTGGCAATGCTAATTTTTCTCATCTCTCTGTTACCCTTAAATGTTTTTCACCAAGAAATAGTTTATTTAACAACAACAAATATGTGTACACACATATATGTATGTACATATATATTTGTATTATATATACATATGTATGTATATATATGTGTGTGTGTGTGTATGTATTGTGTATATATATGGGTGTGTATTATACATTACATATACATGTGTGTATATATCAGTCAGTTCAGTTCAGTCGCTCAGTCATGTCTGACTCTTTGCTACCCCATGGACAGCAGCACTCCAGACCTCCCTGTCCATCACCAACTCCCAGAGTTTAATCAAACTTATGTCCATTGAGTCAGTGATACCATCCAACCATCTCATCCTCTGTCATCTCCTTCTCCTGCCTTCAATCTTTCCCAGGATCAGTGTCTTTTCAAATGAGTCAGTTCTTCACATCAGGTGGCCAAAGTACTGGAGTTTCAGCCTCAGCATCAGTCCTTCCAATGAATATTCAGGACTGATTTCCTTTAGGATGGACTGGTTGGATCTCCTTGCAGTCCAAGGGACTCTCAAGAGTCTTTTCCAACACCACAGTTAAAAGGCATCAATTCGTCAGCGCTCAGCTTTCTTCACAGTCCAACTCTCACATCCATACATGACCACTGGAAAAACCATAGCTTTGACTAGATGGACCTTTGTTGACAAAGTAATGTCTCTGCTTTTTAATATGCTGTCTAGATTGGTCAAAACTTTTCTTCCAAGGAGCAAGCATCCTTTAATTTCATGGTTGCAGTCACCATCTTCAGTGATTTTGGAGCCCCCAAAAATAAAGTCTGTCATTGTTCCACTGAAACCCATCTATTTGCCATGAAGTGAAGGGACCGGATGCCATGATCTTAGTTTTCTGAATGTTGCGTTTTAAGCCAACTTTTTCACTGTCCTCTTTCACTTTCATCAAGAGGCTCTTTAGTCCTTCGCTTTCTGCTATAAGGGTGGTGTCATCTCCATATCTGAGGTTATTGATATTTCTCCCAGCAGTCTTGATTACAGCTTGTGCTTCATCCAGCCCAGCATTTCTCATGATATACTCTGCATATAAGTTAAATAAGCAGGGTGACAATATACAGCCTTGACATACTCGTTTCCCGATTTGGAACTTGTCTGTTGTTCCATGTCCAGTTCCAACTGTTGCTTCCTGTCCTGCATACAGATTTCTCAAGAGGTAGGTCAGGTGGTCTGGTATTCCCATCTCTTTAAGAATTTTCCACAAAAAATTTTCCACAAAAAATTCCCACATAAAAATGAATTTTCCACCTGGGAGATATATATATATATATATACTGGGTTAATAAATAAATACTTGGTATGTTTTTAAATAAACTAGTAAGCTTACAAGTTATTTAAGTAGATGAAAACAAAGTCTAAAATTACTGAAAATTGAAATCAGTTTCATCTCTCTTTTTCAGTTATAACTATCTACAATTACCTAAGTAGATAAGAGTACTTATATTTTTATCTATAACTATCTATAGCTTAAGAAATAAGAGACTTACAGTCATTTTCCTTTAAGACTGTCATGAATGGTTAAAAACCTCTAGCACATGAGCAGCAAAGCCAAAGTAAGCAGAGCCAAGGAGTGCCATTCCACGCAGAGAGGTTGCTTCTGAGGCAGAGAGTGTGGAGAGGGGAAGGGGAGCTAAGACTGCTGTGAGGAGGTGACAGCACAGAAGAGAGAAGCCAGATGAGAGTGTCTGCTTGCTGTGGCTCAGAGCCTTCTTCACAGCCGGGTTTGGACAAGAAGATTGCAGGGAGGGTGACCAAGTTCATCTTTAAGCAACTGAGCCTAGATGTCAGTAACTACTCCCTGACACAGGGCCCGGGTTACAGCAGGGCCCAGGAATCGGTCTGGGGGCTCACATTCCGGTGTGGCCTCTGGAGCCAGCAACCATTCCAGTGTCACAGTCTTTCTCAGCTGCCTTGAGTTGAGGGCTGTATCCCATTGCCTACCTGGCACTGGGACACAGATGGCACTTGTCCACAAGGCCTGCCTGAGGAGCCGGGAGCAGCTCCCAAGGTTTTTGTTGGGAAAACTTAGTGCATATTCTTAGATTTCCTGGCTGTCCAAGGGAAGAGAGGCCCAGGATTGCAATTTCACAAGCCTCCTTCTTCTTTTACATTGCAAAGAGAGCCAAAAACAATGAAATTAAATTTTGCTGATTCCCCTCAGAACAGCATATGAGTAGCAATTGTTAATGAAAAAGGCAAAGAAATCTAATTCCATTATCTAATTTTCTAGTCGGAGACAATAATTTTCTTTTTCCCTGACATTGTTTGGATAACAAATACTCTAATGTAATATGACTTCCACACCCCCAAAACAAGTGAAAGGTAAAACAAAGAATACAGAATCAAGATGTAAACTGTGGAGAAATTCTGAGATGAAAATTTGTTGGGAAAAAACATTGGATGGTATATTCATAAGCTCTAAGTAGAAATAAGCATTCCTGCCAGGATCTCCTAGCTGGGGTCTTCTTCAGTCTAATGGGGGTCTTCACACTGTACTGGTCTACAGGATGGATGGTTGGGTGAGGAGCTTCTTCTCCCTGTTAAAGAGCAGGCCAAGGGTTTTCTGATAGACTCATGAAAATTTTGACTCTCACAAAAACATTCAGTGCTACAAAGGTCACGTGTATGTTTGGGGAGGTGTGGGATAGTGTGGCAGGAAGTTTTGTGATCCTAGGCAATCCTTCATGGGAACATTCCCACATTATCCCAAAATACACATAAAATATTCCACATCATCCCAAAATACAAAAAACACATGAAATTGTTTATGGCACCCCACTCCAGTATTCTTGCCTAGAAAATCCCATGGACAGAGGAGCCTGGTGGGCTGCAGTCCATGGGGTCGCAAAGAGTAGAACACGACTGAGCAACTTCACTTTCACTTTTCACTTTCATGCACCGGAGAAGGAAATGGCAGCCCACTCCAGTGTTCTTGCCTGGAGAATCCCAGGGACGGGGGAGCTTGGTGGGCTGCCGTCTATGGGGTTGCACAGAGTCGGACACGACTGAAGCGACTTAGCAGCAGCAGCATGCATCTTAATGCTCCTTGAAATGCCCATTTGCCTTTTATTAATGTACAAAATTATCACCCATCTCTTTCAAGCAACCTTCAGGATGGACTGAAACCATGAGGCCCTCACAGCTTTCTTTCCAAAATCCGTTCTTTAGCTCTGACCAAAAAACAACTGACAGAGAGAGCGTCTTTTTATTGAACGTAACTGCAGAAAGGAAGGAACGTGTAGCAAAAGACTGTGAAGGCAGAAACTCAAAGCAAGTTCATATTTGCTTCCTTGATAAGTGACAGTGTGGCCAGACACCCACACACATCCTCATGCCCTGACATCTGACTGCACATTAATGTAACAATATGGCCGCCACTGGGAAATAGTGTCCATAGGATTAACCAGCAATATCTTTATTATATTACTATGGCATATCCTTATCCAAATAGGGGTGCTGAGACTAATAGAATTTGGACCAAAGCCAAGAAAAATTTCAACAGAAAAACTATAGACCCATAAATTTTTAATTAATTTTTGGCTGGGGTAGTGTCACAATTTATAGACTTCATCTGTGTAGTTGGGAGAACAGAAAAGACAATATGACCTATTACACCAAGATGAAACAGGATGTAAGATGTCTTTTCATCTAAAGTGGGATGTAAGGTGCTTTATCTTCCATCTACCCCCATTAGCTAGTTTTGGACTTTCAAGGTCAAATCCCCAAACACTTCAGCATGTGGCTCTGAAATCATTCATGCTTAAATAGCAGAATGCAGATTAATATTTTTAATGTGATTATGATGAACAATAGTGATAATGTAGATATATTAGAAACTTTAAGTACAGGTATTGAAAAAAGAGGTGACACATACCAAGAATATGTAGAAAGAAGACAGATCTGGGAGACCTCAGGGCCAATCTCTCTTAGAACACTCAGAAAAGGAGTTGAATTTGTAGAGTTTTTGATCCAACTTGAGTCAACAATGTAATGTGACTGACAAAGAAACTTCTTTAGATGAGTTACCATAAGTATAATATACAGATCTACAAAGGCCGTAGGCCAACCCTCTTATGTATCAAAATAATGTGTCTGATTCTAGAAACCAGGATTGGAAAAAAAAATAGATGACAGTATATCTTGTGGATTAAAACAGTTAAGTGTCTAGAATTGTATGAGTTAGTGTGCGTACAAGCAGAGAGGACACTTAGCTGGGGGAAGCAGATTCAGACAGTTTATGGAAATTACACTGAAATAATTGCACTTTATCTGGTAGAGGAGGGGACAGGCATACTGTATGACCCTCAGAGGCCAAAGAAAGTCCAGCTGATAGATATTATAGGATGTGAGTTCTCTCCTCCATAAAAGGGATCACTGTGACCCTCTGGGGAGGCCACCCACTCCCTCTCCCAGCAGTGCTTGAGAAGAGACTGAGCATCCACACAGTAAGGGTACGTGTCAGATGTAATGAACTTAAAGTTTCCTCCAAGAAAGCAGTGATGCTCATACAATTCCCCCAGTTCTCCATTTCTCATTCAAGGTCGTCAAAGAGGGCAGGTCTTCTTACGTAACTTTCATTTTATTTTCATTTTCCAAAACTGCTGTTCTCATCACAGGGGTCAACAGCACACCGTCTTCTCACGCATTCTTGCTCCCTGAGGAATGTGTTCCAGTTTGGGTAATTACATTCTGCCAGCTTAAATTATCCCTGCAGTTTACATGGAGTAAGGCATTTTTCTTTAATATCTATCCTAAATTGTTGCATAGTGTTTCTGTGTACCAGTAAATATTACATACATGCCAAGGTAATAGTCAGAACCTTGGAAACTACTCAGCCTATTTATAGAAGAACAAGGAAAGATTAAAACTAATTAAAATTTACTTCGATTATTCATACACCTGCATGTTTGGGCCTTTATGCTGGCAGTTAAGGGAAATAGGTTTCACATAACCTATAGTTAATTTCCTGGCTTTTCTGAATTTTTTCAGCTCCAATTGTTTTCCAATTCCTGCTACACCCAAAGAGCACCCCAAACAAGTTTGTGAGTGGTAGCAAAGAGTGATGGGTCGAAAATACAAAAGTGCAGTGAAGAAGCTTGTGTTTGGCCCAGATCCCTTCATCATGGGGGTAATTTTTAAATGCAGCTCTGCAAATTCTATCACAGTCATGGCTGCTCCAGTCACAGGCTATATCCCTTTTACATTTCTTCCCCTTTTGCTTGTCTGCCTCCTTATTAAGAGTATTTATTCTAGTTACTTTCATTGCTGACCTTGGGAGCTTATCACAAATATGATTTCTCGTTTGCTTGCTCTTGCACTCACTGTCAATCTTATACACACACATTCTCTCTGATCTCATTCTTTTAATGGTTTCAGTATCTCCAGAATCATCCACATATCATTTTTCCACGTATGTTTTGCTTAGGCAAGAGGCACATCTGGGCACACAGGAGCAGATTGTGTGGAGGTGGTGAGCATCCGTGAACAGTTGGCATACATTGGTACTTACTAAGATATGTGATAGTTAATCGATTTTTGGTTCTGGAAAGCAGAGGCTGGGTGTGCTTACCCTTGTCTTTCAAGGGTTAATACAAGGTTTAAAATAAATGGATGTCCAGGAAATGCTGTTTGAACTGATATGAACTGAATGGAAGAAATGTACTCTAAAAGTGAGACTCTAAACTCCAATACCTCAAAGTCCTTTTAGGCATCTGCCACACGCCTATGACCTCTCTAATTTCCACGTTCACTTTTCTCATTTCAAGACAGACCTTTGTTTCTCTCTTTCTCTCTTCATCAAAGCAGAGAAGCCTCCCTCATAAGAGGATTCTTTGTCTGTTTGAGTCTTTTTCCTTTGCCACTTATAGCCAGGTCAAGATGCTCTCTTATTTATTCATGTATTTATCCTTTCATTTGGAAAATATTTATGGGAATGCATTATGTTCTCAGAACTGTGCAATTTCCAGGAGTACAGAGGTAAGAGCTGTACTCATCAAGCATACAATGTAGAGAACTAGTCAAATATTAACCAAATATTTATACAAGAATGATTCAATTTCCATTATAAGGATGACGAATCCAGAATGGGAAAATGGTATAACAGAACAAAATTCCCATAGCTGTTATTTGAGGCAAATGGGCATCTCTAAGCAATCTTGGATGTTTGATTGGGAATTGCTATATGAAACCCCACCTGTGCCCCATCTCTCACTTCCTAGACTGGAGAGCAAGTGGCAGAGAGGAGAGTGTCATGGTCTGGGGATCAGGAGATCTCAGTTCTTGCTAGACTCTGCCATGGAGTCTGTGCTGGTCCTAGGAAAGTCTCTTCATTTCTGGGCTTCGGATTCTCTAAAAGTGAGGAGGGCAGGATAGCATCATGCCCACTGTGGTCCTTCAGGTGCTGACATTTCATGCTTCTCCGGGCAGCTGCCTTAACTTGCAGTGAACAGCAGGCAGGTATGACTGGGCTGCTATTTAGGCCTGAAGTTGCTAATGAGGCAAGGAACACTACATACGTTTTACTTCATCTGAACTTTAGATAATTTTTGCTTTACAGTTTACTCTTTCCTCCACACCATTTCCCTATCTATTCTAAATGGATTCACAAATGCTTGCAAGAATTTGGGGGCTTGCATTGGCTGTTTTGCAATTCAGACAAGTGATTAGAATATTCCCAGCACATACACTTAATCAAAACAAGCCCAATTAAGCTCACTACTCCAGATTCCACCTCATTAGCTTTCTGTTCCTAAAATATAACAGATGTCATTGCTGCAGGCCCGGAGGTACAGACACATTTTTCAGCTAAGCACTTACAATGCAACCTAAGTTAGAGGAAGATTTAATTATTACTTTCATTGTCGTGGCTTCCTGTGGAAGCTCATTTTTCACTTAATAGCAATCTCTTTCTACCTAGTTACCCACTGCCACCAGAATAACATGTCTTTCTCCTCAAATAGTGAGTTCATAAAAAGCGTTAATTCCCCGCCCCTCCAATTTTGCCTGGTAAATTGATTTTGGGGGTTCCTGAATTTATCTGACCCTGAACTCTTATTAAATGAATAGAAAGAGGAAGAAAAAGGATGCAACGATCCCTTCTCCTTTCTTAGTAACATTTGGGCTTGTGCATCGGCTACTCTGGCACCCACACTCAAAGAATGGTTCACAGCTCTCTATTTTCCCACTGTACTTTACACAATGCTGCACTATAGCACTGAGTTTGCCTTGCAATTCCTTTTATCTCTTTGTTTTCTCCTTCTCAAGGCCATCAGCTCTTCTAAGCCTGGGCCCTAACTTGTTTTCCCTCATATTCCCAGTTTCCTGGTGGCAGGATAGCTGGTTCTTATAAGAGGAATAATTAGTGATTATTTGTTCAATAAGCAGATAACTATAAATCTCAGTCTTATACAGTAGTCACTGATCCAATCAATTTTCTAATCAATGTCAGTGTTAGTTCACTAGGTTATATTTTTTAATAATGATATATGTTCTTAATTATTGTGGAAATAAGATATTTCAAGATTCTAACATTCACAGAAGTAACAAGTATTCTGGCATGTCATCCATATGTGCCACCCCCATGCCCACTCTCACATCCCACAAGAAGTATGTCACACTGAGCCTCGTCATATTCAAGGTAAATTTAGTACCTTGCATGTTTCAGAATTGGGTTTTATCCATGGATACATCTCTTTCTCCTTTTCCCCTCACTTGTATTTCTAATTAAGCACTCACTCTCTAAAAAGGCCCTACATAGTTTTCTTCCTAGAAACAGTAAATAATAAATAAGAAAGACTAACACAGCCATACACTGGAGAGGTATCTCTTACTTTTCTTTAGATTTGCAGGTGACCGTGGGCTTAAAATTTATCACCTAGTGGGTGATAAATCAAATTCTTACCATACAAACAGATACACAATGACATCATAAAAAATATTATTTGTGATTTTTAAAATTGACAAGAATTTGCACATCCAAAAAAGTCTCTTTATCTTCAGTAGAGTCTCCTTGATGAGCAGAAAATCATTCCAAAAATGCTGACCTTGCTCAAAACTCTCCAAAGCCTCCTTTAGGAAATGTCTAAAGAGCCAGATATGAATCAACTCAGCCTGCCATAACAATACACCACAGATGGAGTGGCTTAAACCCTGTCCCAGTTCTGAAGCTTTTGTCAGTTCTGGAGTTCTGTAAGTTGAAGGTCAAGGTGCCATTCAATTCAGTTCCTGATAAGGACCCACTTCCTGCCACAGTTTCAACGTGCTCTCACACGGCCACTTTGTATGTGCAGAGACAGCCACTGAGATCTTAAGTGACACTTCTTAGAAAGGCACTGATCCCACTGGACCAGGACCCCACCCTTGGACTTTATTTGACCTTAATTACCTCCATGAGAGATTGGGGGCAGGAGGAAAAGGGGACGACAGAGGATGAGATGGCTGGATGGCATCACTGACTCGATGGACGTGAGTCTGAGTGAACTCCGGGAGTTGGTGATGGACAGGGAGGCCTGACGTGCTGTGATTCATGGGGTCGCAAAGAGTCGGACACGACTGAGCGACTGAACTGAACTGAACTGAACTGAACCTCCATGAAGGCCCCATCTCCAAATATAATCACACTGGGGGCTAGGACTTCAACCCAGGGATTTTTGAGAACAAAATCTTTGGTCCACAATAAGCCAGTTCAAGAAAAATATTACAAAATTTCAACTGGATTGCTTAGAAATTAGAAACTTTGTGTTTCAAAAGGAGAAAACAGTACTTACTCTCTTTAGTTACTCTTACTCATCTGAGTTATTCACCTTTCTTGGCTTCAAATAATCTTTGGCAGTTTCTAATATTGAAATTCATCAACATGTAAAAGTTATCACTATGGAAGAAATTAAATTATTACAGAGTCTGAAGATAATGTTCAATAAGAAATTCAGTATTTATTTGGGATGATTGTTTTATGTTTGGAATTAGTGTATAGAAGTCGAAGTTGACTATTATATTGTAGAGAGAACCATTTATTCAGATTGAAAATGTGTGGCATGTTTATCAAGGCAACCAATGGCCTGTGTGTATAGTTGTACCTTCCAGTCATAATACATCTACAACAAACCTGTAATTAAATAGCATCATGTCATACAACAGGCAGCAGAGCACAGTGAAGGTAAATGCTATTGCCTTTATTTTTAAGTTTCTTAAAAGTAGGACAGTATTTGTCTTGTTCATTTTTTTACCTCCAGGGCCTAGAATAATGCTGAGCAAAGTGTAGGTACTTAATACATGCTTATTGAATTGAATTGATAGGTAATTCTTTAAAAGGCCAACTAATTGGGTTCTGTTAAACCTGAAGTCTCTTTAATATAAAGCAAGGATCGTAACACTAGATCCCTCAGGTCAAATCTGGCCTGTCACCTGTTTTGTAATGTCTGTGAGCTAAGAATAATTATTACATATTTAAAAGGTTGGGTAACAAGCAGAAGATGAATAAAACTCTGTCCCCATGTGAAAATTTACACACAAAATTCAAATTTTAGTGTGCTTTATTGAAACAGTGTCAACATAATAATTTTTATTAATAAATCTATATTTATGTTAGTTGCTCAGTCATGTCTGACTCTTTGTGATCCCATGGATTGTAATCCTCCAGCCTCCTCTGTTCATGGAATTTTCCAGCCAAGAATATTGGAGTGGGTTACCATTTCTTTCTCCAGGGGATCTTCCCTACCTAACTCTGGTCCCCAGCATTGTGGGCAGATTCTTTACTATCTGACCCACAAGGAGAGATTTTATTCAATGAGATTATTGCCAGGCAGGGGGTGAGGAATGACAGAAACAGGGAAATGGGGGGATTTTGCAACAGAAAAGATGACTATGACCATGAAAACAGCAAATGTCTCAAAGAGAAAGGAATTTTCTTTCCTAGAAAGGAATGAACAAGGTTAGAAAGAACTGAGTGTGCAGAAGTGGGTTAAAAGCGTGGTGTGATCTGATTATAGTTGGAAAGGAAGACTATTTCATGCTGAGGCCAGCCTGTTTTCTCAGAGCAGCCCTTAAGGAGGGGCTGTACACTGGCTCAGGGAGAGGGCAGGCTGAAATTCAGAGGCCTAAGTGAAGGTGAGAATCTTAACCAAGTTTTGTTAACAAGTATTTTGTTCCCCTTCATCAATGAGGACAAAATGGTTCAGCTAATTATTGGGTTGGCCAAAAAGTTCATTCAGGTTTTTCCACAACAGAGAGAAATCTAAATGAAATTCTTGGCCAACACAATATTTATGGGGCAAAATAAAGAGATATGGAGAGTTTGTGCCTGGTTTTGTCATACATTAACATGCAGGCATCCCTGATCTTTTCTAAGTCACAGAGGGAAATGGTTCTTTGCAGGAAGTCATTTTCTAGTAAACAGCTGGGAGGGGTGGGGTCTGTAATCTTTCTGTTTTCCAGGGTCACAGGGCTCAGGTCACATTCACCATCCTCAAGAGCCATGCCTTGAGATGCCTCAAGAACCAATATAAAAATACATCGATTTTTGTATTGTCTATGGTTGCTTCCTTGCTGCTAGGGAGAGTGAAGTAGTTGCACAGAGATCCATGATCCACAAAATGAACGGATTACTATTGCCCTGTTACAGAACAAGTGTATTGACTCTTATAGAAAGAATGTGCCAGGGGGAGGGGGGTGGAATCTTGATTGAATCGGTAATGTGGAATGATGTAATAGACTAAAATTAATGTAGTTTACCAAACTCTTACTCAGCCTCCCAGATTCCAGTGACGTCTACAGGAAGACATATCCTTCTGCCTCCTGTTACAGGAAATAGCCTACACCAGGTGCCCAGGACCCCTCACAAGCCCCCCTCCTGGCACTCACTGCATTTACAATGCATGTCTCCTCCCCAGGTACTTAATTCCTTGAAAGAAGAATAAGACTTTGCCTTCTTTGAATTCTTAACACCTAGAACAGAGCCTGGAAATGTGGAGAAGGAAGAAGACAACATGGAAACAAACAAGCTTTGATATTCCAAGTCATTACTAACAATGTATTGCCAAAGATGAGTCTGGCTCCAGGGAGAAGGTAAGAGCAGTCTTTAATCACAACGTGCATATGCAAATAGCAACTGCTCCAGTGCACAGAAACACTTTGTTCCCTTTAGTAGGTTAAATATGCCTCTCCATAAATGTGTTAACATCCTTCCTTTGCTTAGCAAATCCTCTTTTCATGATCTGTTCAAAGGTAAACTTTATCCCCAGGTTGGATTATCATAACCTCCATATCTATGTGCATGTATTAAGCTCATCTCTCCCATCTTAAAAAGAAATTACTCTTCAGGCCCCACATTCACCTCAAATATCAACTAATTTTTCTCTTTGCTTTCATAGTCAAACATCTTTAACAAGTCATTTACATTGTCTGTCTGAAAACTTTATTCATACTTTTAATGACTTTCCTGATACTGAGTCTCCTTTGGAGGTTTTTTCTTGGCCAACTCTTAAATGCTGATGTTTCTCCAAGCATTCAGGTAGGTTCTCTTCTAATGCTATGCAGTCTTCTTTTTTTCTTAATTTTTTTTAAACTTTTAATTTTATGTTGGAGTATAGCCAATGAACAATGTTGTAATAATTTCAGGTGGACAGCAAAGGGACTCAGCCATAATATATATATCCATTCCCCTCTAAACTCCTCTTCCATCCATTCTTGAAGAACTATCTAAAGGCTTATCACAGACAAATCAGCACTTCCATATTTTGCAGCATGTATGAGTCCAGGGACTATATACATTGTCTATGAGAGAGACAC